>NW_023493730.1:95000-197500 GCF_013265735.2 Oncorhynchus mykiss | reverse complement strand
AATACCAGCAGAGTGAGACCTATACCATTCATCAATACCAGCAGAATGAGACCTATACCATCCATCAATACCAGCAGAGTGAGACCTATACCATTCATCATTACCAGCAGAGTGAGACCTATACCATCCATCAATACCAGCAGTGAGTGAGACCTATACCAGCCATCAATACCAGCAGAATGAGACCTATACCATCCATCAATACCAGCAGAGTGAGACCTATACCATTCATCAATACCAACAGAGTGAGACCTATACCATCCATCAATACCAGCAGAATGAGACCTATACCATCCATCATTACCAGCAGGGTGAGACCTATACCATCCATCAATACCAACAGAGTGAGACCTATACCAGCCATCGATACCAGCAGAGAGTGAGACCTATACCATCCATCAATACCAGCAGAGTGAGACCTATACCATTCATCAATACCAGCAGAGTGAGACCTATACCATCCATCAATACCAGCAGAGAGTGAGACCTATACCATCCATCAATACCAGCAGACTGTGAGACCTATACCATCCATCAATACCAGCAGAGTGAGACCTATACCATCCATCAATACCAGCAGAGTGTGAGACCTATACCATCCATCAATACCAGCAGAGTGAGACCTATACCATTCATCAATACCAGCAGAGTGAGACCTATACCATCCATCAATACAAGCAGTGTGAGACCTATACCATCCATCAATACCAGCAGAGTGTAAGACCTATACCATCCATCAATACCAGCAGAGTGTGAGACCTATACCATCCATCAATACCAGCAGAGTGTGAGACCTATACCATCCATCAATACCAGCAGAGTGAGACCTATACCATTCATCAATACCAGCAGAGTGAGACCTATACCATTCATCAATACCAGCAGAGTGTGACCTATACCAGCCATCAACACCAGCAGAGTGTGACCTATACCAGCCATCAACACCAGCAGAGTGAGACCTATACCAGCCATCAACACCAGCAGAGTGAGACCTATACCATCCATCAATACCAGCAGAGTGAGACCTATACCATCCATCAACACCAGCAGAGTGAGACCTATACCAGCCATCAACACCAGCAGAGTGAGACCTATACCATCCATCAATACCAGCAGAGTGAGACCTATACCATTCATCAATACCAGCAGAATGAGACCTATACCATCCATCAATACCAGCAGAGTGAGACCTATACCATTCATCATTACCAGCAGAGTGAGACCTTTACCATCCATCAATACCAGCAGTGAGTGAGACCTATACCAGCCATCAATACCAGCAGAATGAGACCTATACCATCCATCAATACCAGCAGAGTGAGACCTATACCATTCATCAATACCAACAGAGTGAGACCTATACCATCCATCAATACCAGCAGAATGAGACCTATACCATCCATCATTACCAGCAGGGTGAGACCTATACCATCCATCAATACCAACAGAGTGAGACCTATACCATTCATCAATACCAGCAGAGTGTGAGACCTATACCAGCCATCAATACCAGCAGAGTGAGACCTATACCATCCATCAATACCAACAGAGTGAGACCTATACCATTCATCCTGTGATAGGTTAGAGTTAGATAGACCTATGCACCATTACAGCAAGATTGTAATACTTTATTTTTCTATGGAGTATTTTAAACTTCCAATCTCTCTCTCATGAAAATGAGACCTGAAGTTCTTTATACGAGTCCTTAAAAAAAAAAGTTATATTTATGTTTTTTTTTTCATTTGTCTTTTGGTTAATGATAACATTACGGATTTGTAAAGGTGAAACCACCACATCTAATATTAAAACAACAAAATAAGTTACTGCAAACAACTGTTTTTTTTCCCCCTCAAATGTCATTGTACGTGCGATGGAACAGCAGAGTACTGCATCGTTTATGTTCATGCTGTTCAACGCAACTCACCTTTCGTCCACAAAACAAAAAAACAATAACAAACGTGTGGACGATGCGGATTCCAGTTTTTTTCCAAGTGTTGTTTTTGTTTTTAACCTTCAAAAGTTTAAATATTTTTTGGGGCATAAAAGCGGGGTATTAGTATTGCAAAGGGACACTGTACGTCAAGCACCTACACTTGTTTTATTTAATTAACATTTTGTAACACAATTAAATGGTTTCAATTCCCCCTGAATAAGCCTTTTAATTAAATCACATTTCTAGTCTAATTTGATGTTTCAAAATATATGTTTTTTATTTTATTTTTCATGTTTTGAACATATATTTTGATCAGTTTCATCCAAAGTCACTTTGTTACGAACGTTTGTCTGTTGTTCATTCAAAAATGTTGTGTTTCTGTAGTACTCAGAGGCTGACTCACCGGTACGACCTAATATGGCCACCGATATAGACGATACGTGCTCCGGGGCCATACGTGCGCCGGGGCCATATGTGCGCCGGGGCCATATGTGCGCTGGGGTGGCTCTATACCTTTTCAGGTACATACAAAGATACATACATCTACAGGTAATTGCCAAAATAAAGGAAACACCAACACAAAGTGTTTTAACAGGGCGCGCATAAGGTTCCAATAGTTTTTATGCTCCTCGAACCCTTCAGTAGCCAATGCTTTCAGTAAGACTTTTGTATTCCCCATTTACTCAAATGTTTCCATTATTTTGGTACCTTTGGTACCTCTGTACCAAATGTGGTGCTTTTATCACAAACTGTACCATCGAGTTGAGTTTCTTCTTAGTCTGAAGAAGAAGACTGTGACTGAAAAAGCGTAGCTGCACCACCAGGAAACAAAACAGAGATTATTTCCCCTTCCTCCATATTAACACAGAAATCATCAGGTAAATTGTGTTTGTCGTTAACTAGGTGCTTGACAAAGTTCTACAATTTTAGGATGAAAAAAAAAATGGTTTTTCGAAATTCAGATTATTTTTTTTGTTACCCATTGGGGTCAAAATTGACACCTGTTGGCACTTTTTGGGTTAAACTCAGGGAATATGATTAAATAGCTCTTGTTATAGTTTTAAATGTAACTGTTGTTATTTCATTGGAATTATTTTTTTTATAGTGTATTGATGTTTTAATTTCATACTGAATAAACATTGATTTCATTAGATTTAATAAAAAATGTTATTATTTCACTGCTTGTCCTATGTGCTCTTCCACTTCCAGGTCATGCCAATCAGTCTTGCAACCTTTCAGAGAGGTTGGTGTTAAGGGGTGTGGAGGGCGTGGCTTGATATAAAGAGGGTGTGTCTTGGATGCCCAGAGGGTGTGTCTCGAGAGGAAGACGAGGTCATGCTATTTGGTTTGACAAATGCTCCAGCAGCCTGTCAGAGGTTTCTATTTGAGCGTGTGGCTAAGAGGCCAGGGGTGTGTCTTTTTGAACGTGAAGTGGGTGTGGTTTAGATACTAAGGGGTGTGTTTTGGAGGAAAATGGGTGCGGTATGGATGCTGAAAGGGTGTGGCTTTAGAGGAAGACAGAGATGCTGAACAGAACAACAGCAGTTTCCATGGTTTCATACAAACACCTAGCCTATTGTTAAAGTTTACTGAAAGTAGCTCAGTAAAGCTTTCAACCACATTCTCAAAAGAGTTACACAATGAAGTCAAGTTAATTATACCACAGAACAATATAATATTTGTTCTATGTTGTATAATATTCATCTAAACCACACCCTCTTACCATCTAAACCACACCCTCTTACCATCTAAACCACACCCTCTTACCATCTAAACCACAACCTCTTACCATCTAAACCACACCTTCTTACCATCTAAACCACACCCTCTTACCATCTAAACCACACCCTCTTACCATCTAAACCACACCCTCTTAGCCTCTGCAACACACCCTTTGTGTGTATGCGTGCCTGCCTGCGTGTGTGTGTGTGTGTGTGTGTGTGTGTGTGTGTGTGTGTGTGTGTGTGTGTGTGTGTGTGTGTGTGTGTGTGTGTGTGAGAGTGTGTGTGTGTGTGTGTGTGTGTGTGTGTGTCTATGTGTGTGTGTGTGTGTGTGTGTGTGTGTGTGTGTGAGAGAGTGTGTGTGTGTGTGTGTGTGTGTTTGCAAAGTGCATGCTTAGGTGAGTCTGTGGTTGATTCAGCTCTGCTGCTGCTCAGTGTGGGCTGGAGGCTGGAGGCTGGAGGCTGGAGGCTGGAGGCTGGAGGCGTAGGAGGCCTGCAGAAAACCACAACTGTTTCCACTGACTTTATGACCTGTTTGGTCTTAGCAAGTGATTAGATGAGACAGTGCATCAATACCATTCAATGTCCCCAGTAGAAGTACTATTAAAGAGAATGTCCCCAGTAGAAGTACTATTAAAGAGAATGTCCCCAGTAGAAGTACTATTAAAGAGAATGTCCCCAGTAGAAGTACTATTAAAGGGAATGTCCCCAGTAGAAGCACTATTAAAGGGAATGTCCCCAGTAGAAGCACTATTAAAGGGAATGTCCCCAGTAGAAGCACTATTAAAGAGAATGTCCCCAGTAGAAGTACTATTAAAGGGAATGTCCCCAGTAGAAGCACTATTAAAGGGAATGTCCCCAGTAGAAGCACTATTAAAGGGAATGTCCCCAGTAGAAGTTGTATTAAAGAGAATGTATGAAGGGTAACCAGGCAACCAGATAGCAACTTAAACACGTTGTCTTGAGTGGGACATCGTCCAGCACCAATCTCCACCTATTCTGTATGTGGTATGAACAGACATGGGTTCAAATACTATTTGAAATAATTTCAAATAGTTAAATTGGTGCTTGATTGAGCATGCCTAGCTAAACAGACCAATAGAACGGTCTCAAACCGCAACCATCTGGCACTCCAGGCAGGCCAGAGAAAACGCTCAAGGTATTTGAAAGATTTCAAATAGTATCTGAACCCAGGTGTGGTGTGAGCTTCCTACACGAGTGACTAAATGAGCATCAAGAGGTTCAACAAAGGTGTTAAATGATGACGGCCTCCTACCCATAGAGATGGGTAGAGGGCGCTTGTTGACACAAAGCAGGTTGTAGCATGGGCAGTATCATTGGAGAAGTCCACGGAAACCTTGATGGCAGAAGCTAGGGGAGGGCCCTCTTTCTAACTCTATGCTCCTACGCTGGAGTGGAAATACCCCTCTGCTGTGCTACTCTCAGACAGTCTCCACCAGACCCTAGGATGAGAAGGCTGTTTATCGCTCTGATCACACTGTTAAGTGAGTAAACTTTTACATTAGTGGTCTATATTGATCAATTTGAGATGATAACATATGGTTCTCCATTATTTCAAGGTAAAAATTAGATGTATTAGTTATTTTGACAGAGTACAATCTGTGGTCTATTCTGTGCATTGCATAGCAGAGCATGTGTATTGTAAAGGGGCCTGTTTTTTAGTCTTTAACATTGTTGTAGCTACATAGCGTTGATCCTAACACTGTTCCTCTGCTACCTGTAGGTGCTGTTTCCTCCAGTCAGTTCATCCTAACACTGTTCCTCTGCTACCTGTAGGTGCTGTTTCCTCCAGTCAGTTCATCCTAACACTGTTCCTCTGCTACCTGTAGGTGCTGTTCCCTCCAGTCAGTTCATCCTAACACTGTTCCTCTGCTACCTGTAGGTGCTGTGTCCTCCAGTCACTTCATCCTAACACTGTTCCTCTGCTACCTGTAGGTGCTGTGTCCTCCAGTCAGTTCATCCTAACACTGTTCCTCTGCTACCTGTAGGTGCTGTTCCCTCCAGTCAGTTCATCCTAACACTGTTCCTCTGCTACCTGTAGGTGCTGTTCTCTCCAGTCAGTTCATCCTAACACTGTTCCTCTGCTACCTGTAGGTGCTGTGTCCTCCAGTCAGTTCATCCTAACACTGTTCCTCTGCTACCTGTAGGTGCTGTTCCCTCCAGTCAGTTCATCCTAACACTGTTCCTCTGCTACCTGTAGGTGCTGTTCTCTCCAGTCAGTTCATCCTAACACTGTTCCTCTGCTACCTGTAGGTGCTGTTCCCTCCAGTCAGTTCATCCTAACACTGTTCCTCTGCTACCTGTAGGTGCTGTTCTCTCCAGTCAGTTCATCCTAACACTGTTCCTCTGCTACCTGTAGGTGCTGTGTCCTCCAGTCAGTTCATCCTAACACTGTTCCTCTGCTACCTGTAGGTGCTGTTTCCTCCAGTCAGTTCATCCTAACACTGTTCCTCTGCTACCTGTAGGTGCTGTGTCCTCCAGTCAGTTCATCCTAACACTGTTCCTCTGCTACCTGTAGGTGCTGTGTCCTCCAGTCAGTTCATCCTAACACTGTTCCTCTGCTACCTGTAGGTGCTGTTCCCTCCAGTCAGTTCATCCTAACACTGTTCCTCTGCTACCTGTAGGTGCTGTTCTCTCCAGTCAGTTCATCCTAACACTGTTCCTCTGCTACCTGTAGGTGCTGTTCCCTCCAGTCAGTTCATCCTAACACTGTTCCTCTGCTACCTGTAGGTGCTGTTCTCTCCAGTCAGGATGGGATCTCTGCAGCAGAGTTGGAGCTGAGAGTCAGACAACGTCGTTCTTCACTGTGACGTCAGACACAACGTAGAAACAGTCTGGATCAGAAACTGTTCTGGTGGGAGTGAAACGTGTGAGGTGTCTGTCTTCAAGTCTCTACAGATCCCTGTCCCACGCTTCACCTTCCTACGGAGACGGTCTCTGAGATCCTATGACTTGCTGATTGAGAACATCACTGAGTCTGACCTGGGACTGTACTCCTGCAGCACCATGGGGAGAGAAGAGCAGAAGAGATCTGACGAGGTTGTGTATTACCTGGAGGTCTACCTCTATGGAAACATCACCACTCGGATTTCCTTTGGTGAGAACAGACTCCTTCTTATTTACATGTTTCTGTTTAAACGGTTTTATTTGGAAAAAAGTCTATAAAAAGTGTAGAAATGTTTTTTAAGTGACTAAAATTGATGGAAGAACATTTGTTTAACCTTTGTATCATCATACGATTTTTTAATGTCAACAATATCAGTGTAAACACAATATTTCCATTTTGCTTGGTGTAATGTGTAAAGGGACACACTGATTGGTCGGTCTGAAAAGAACATAGAAAGTTGCCCAGTGATGATGTACCTCACCATTAAAACAGAAAACAACCAGGACACCCCTGAATGTGGTCTGAGCTGGGTCCTGGTACTGACCTCCAAATCTCTGTTCCTGCTCCTCATTCCTGCTGCCTTCTGGGTCGGAAAAATACACAGTGAGTCACGAGGACATTAGGGGGGGGGGGGGGGGGGGGGGGGGGGTCCATTTCTACTGATATCAGTTCGTTTTGTTACGTATCAAGGTGTTTGTCGTGTCAGCAGGTGATGTTATCCTTCAGGAACACAAACCCCAAAGCAAATCAGGGGGAGAAAAAAGTGGTTTATTCAAAGAGAACGAATGATAGACGTTATGCTGAGAAGTAGATGGTGGATGTTCCTTCTTCCCTGTCCTCAGTGATTCTCTCCTCAGTGATTCTCTCCTCAGTGATACTCTCCTCGGTGATTCCTCCACAGAACAAAGGGACAGGGTGTCATGTATAACCCTAGCCTGTGGTCGACCAATTAGAATTCCTTGCAGTAAAATTGGGCCAATGGCCAAAAAACAAGTATCCTGTTACAGGCTCAACGTATAGACGATTTGGACCAATGAAAGCTCGACGTGTAGACGATTTGGACCAATGAAAGCTTGCCGTGTAGCTATGAGTCCAGGACTGAAATTCCTTCAGATGTTGAACTGAAAAACAACTTATTGCCATTGATCATTAATGCCCTATTGACCTCTAGTCCTCTGTGTTGTGTTTTATCTGAAAATATTGTTACAGTCCCTTACTGAATGACATGTCTGTTCTTCTTCCCTACTGATTACGACGACTATCTGTTGACGTGTGTACTAGTTTTAATGTTTGTTTTTGTTGTATTAGGAGCCAGGAGGAATGCCTGAAAATAACCAGAGACCAGTCAGTCTCCATGACACCACTGCAGTTGATATTTTAATTAAATGGATATGCAGTGGGGCAAAAAAGTATTTAGTCAGCCACCAATTGTGCAAGTTCTCCCACTTAAAAAGATGAGAGAGGCCTGTAATTTTCATCATAGGTACACTTCAACTATGACAGACAAAATGAGAAAAAAAATCCAGAAAATCACATTGTAGGATTTTTTATGAATTTATTTGCAAATTATGGTGGAAAATAAGTATTTGGTCAATAACAAAAGTTTATCTCAATACTTTGTTATATACCCTTTGTTGGCAATGACAGAGGTCAAACATTTTCTGTAAGTCTTCACAAGGTTTTCACACACTGTTGCTGGTATTTTGGCCCATTCCTCTATGCAGATCTCCTCTAGAGCAGTGATGTTTTGGGGCTGTTGCTGGGCAACACGGACTTTCAACTCCCTCCAAAGATTTTCTATGGGGTTGAAATCTGGAGACTGGCTAGGCCACTAGGATATGTCATGCTGAAAGACCCAGCCACGTTTCATCTTCAGTGCCCTTGCTGATGGAAGGAGGTTTTCACTCAAAATCAGTGCTGTTTTTCCTAGAAAATCGTGCAATACGTTTTGTTAATGGAGCCTTTAGGCTTCATGTCTTTTTGATTAAAGTTGTGTGTCACCCACTACCCAAGGTGTTTTAGAACAATTACATTTATTCCCTTATTAAAAATGTGAATTCTCAATTATGTAAAAAGGTTATCTTTACTTTTATCTGTAGCGATGTTTTAGCATTTTATTTGAGAATATACTGCCACCAAGCAATAAATACTTACAAACAATGAAACATTTGAAATGTTGTTAAAATTATTATTTTTAATTCATCATTATCAATGCATACAAAGTTTCCTTTCAATTAAGTATTTTAGTCCTTTTCTGGGACCTTGACTTGGTCAAGACTTTCTTTAGATATAGTTGACTCTATCCTAGACACCCAAGACTTTCTTTAGATATAGTTGACTCTATCCTAGACACCCAAGACTTTCTTTAGCTATAGTTGACTCTATCCTAGACACCCAAGACTTTCTTTAGATATAGTTGACTCTATCCTAGACACCCAAGACGTTCTTTAGATATAGTTGACTCTATCCTAGACACCCAAGACTTTCTTTTTCTTTTGTAAAACAGTCAATAAAATACATTTTATTTAATTACCAAACAAGTAAAAGATGTCATGAAAAAACATTTTTACATAAAGGTTTTGAGAAACTATCCCCCCTTCAAACCCAGTAAACCAATCACCTTGAAAAGAAAAACTGGACTTCCACAAAGACGAAGAACAGAACAATTCTCAAAAAACAAGCTAATTTAAATTAGATACATTTTGTTTAAAAAAAGCTCAGTTACAAAAGAAACCAAAAGCAACAGGTCTGGTGGTTAGAGTGTTGGGACACTAACCGAAAGGTTGCTAGATCAAATCCCCGAGCTGACAAGGTAAACAACCTGTCGTTCTGCCCCTGAACAAGGCAGTTAATCCACTGTTCCTAGGCCGTCATTGTAAATAATAATTTGTTCTTAACTGACTTGCCTAGTGAAAAAAAAATGTAAACACACTTTTCAACTAATTTCCAGATTTTCCCTCTTGATTCTGGGAATCTTCTTACCAGGATTCAAGGAAAACCTGGGAAACCTAAATGTTGCAACCGTGCACATACTAGAAATCTCCCCCCAAGCAAAGCTCTGTGACTGCACTGAGAAAAAGGTCTAGGAACCATTGAACAGCACTGTGACTGCACTGAGGAAAAAAGTCAAGGAACCACTGAACAGCACTCCCCCAATCCAAATAAACTACAGTTGCTTCTATCGTACAGGAGAAGAGCTCCAAAGAAATGCTCCCTAGTCAAGAAATAAATATCTCAGCTCTTAAACACCCAACGCTGAACATAGGAGGCGATCAAACATGGTATGGGATCACACTGCTTCCAAACGAAGCTGAAAACGGGACACCCATCATTGGTCTACTTATTAAGACTTCCTTGCAGAGACAACATTTGGGCACCATGGGTTATCTTACACACTTCATCCTCTTTGTCCCTCTGAGGACAATACTATAAAAGCAGGATCAATGAGTTAGCCAGCTAACTTGCCTAAACGTTATGAAAATAGCTTTAAGCTTGAAATGGGCATTGTCTAATTGACTAAACAACCAAAGACACACGTATCTAAGTTTAGCTTTTCTTAAATGAACCAGAAAATTAATAGTTATTTCTGGTTATTTATCAAAGTTAGATGGTTAACTACGGTTGATTAAAAGATAGCTGGTTAATTGATTCTGCTTTGTAGTACCAAAATAGTACCGAAACTATAGCATCGACTGTGTTCCTGTTTTCAGAGTATTCAGTCTAGTACGAGATTAATCCGTTTTAGAGACTGCTATGTCAACTCAAGAGTTTGGTACCTGCCCGTTGACTGCCAAAATAACATGTTGTCCGGCAATCTGCGCGTTATCGGCCAGAACACTATTTTTCTGGGTTTCAAAAATCAGTCTTTGTTGGCTTTGAAAAAAAATTAGCAATCCTATTGCTCATGTTTTTTTCTTTCAAACATGTAATCCCAGCCAAACAGTCCGTGTCGTTTTTTTTGAAAAATCAAATCTATAAGACTAATGTTCATGTTTCCTCTCAGCTTTTCCTGGCTGAGGTCTTATCCAGAGTTTCATAGCCTCAAGAAACTTCCTGGTTAAAGAATTTACATTAAAGTGTTTAAATTCCAGTTACCGGTCAGAGATTGTTCAGGCCCCCTTGTGGCAGTTCTGGGGTATGATCTTTCCTCTTCTTAAAAAGGCTCTTGAGTTTGGACGACTTCGTGCTTTTGTCTTTGTCCTTTTGGTGCCTCTCGCCTCTCATCTCCGGGGGCAACGTGTTTAGGGACCGGCTGCTCCTCGGGGGCGGCACAGGAGGATTCCCTTCTCGCTCTCTTCCTTCCGTGATCCTCTGGGGCAGGTCAGGGGTCGTTGCTGGGGTGATACAGGACTTCTCCAGAATACCGTCATACACCAGTTCGGTCAGGTGGTCGGAGGTATAAGGGTCAGGTGTCTGGGTTTGTTTCCATGGTGTGGACAAGGTGAGGTCAGGTTGTCCGAACTGACCCCAATCCAAAACCTGGGGATCGTGAACCACCTGGGACGACACCGTATACTCCTCCCTGGATATCCTCCGTTTGGGGATTTCTGGGGTACTGTCGACCCTGTCCGGGTAGATCTTCCCAGTGGGAGTGTCTATGGATCTGTCAACCTTATCGCTGTTTGTTCGTCTGCTAGTGTGAGAGCACATCTCATGGTGTTCGTCTATCGATATCTTCCTCGTGGCGGCAGATGGTGGTTCCACTGGGAACTCCATCTTCTTACTGAGCATCTTGTGAGAAGAGTTGCTGTCCAGATGAAGGGTCAGTTTGTCTCTGGCCATCGCCATCCTCCTCTGAGCGCCGTCGGCTAAGAAGTCCACCTCCTCTCGGGATATCCTTCTCGTTGGGGTTCCAACGGCCGCCACCATTTCTTCTCTGGGTCTTCCTCTCATGGAGTTGTTGAATGAGGCTTCTCCCCAGCTCTCTCTCATCATCTGCCTGGAGCCGGTGTCCAGAGACACACCGATCACGTCTCTAGATAGAAGAGACCTCTTCTTTGAGACGTGAGTCTCCAACGGAACCTCGTGACACTCGTCTCTGAATGACTTCCTTGAGACGTTGTCCATCGAACGACCCAAGACCTTTGTGGCTGCTGCGTCGGCGGGGGGGTCCATGGAAGTCTCACTTTTGACTCTTTGCATTTTCCTTGGAGCACTGTTGTCCACAGAAGAATAGTCCGGCTCGTCTTTAGATGATGTCTTCAATGTGGCTTCATCCAAGGAAGCTTCCAGTTCTTCTCTAGATATCTTACAAACGGGGGATTCCGTTCCGGAAGGTTCTGATGACCTTCTGCTGACAGGAGGGGTCCTGTCAGAATAAATTACCTGAGAATCTCTGTAGAGAGAAGGAGAGAGAGAGGGGGAGAGAGAGAGGGGGAGATGGGGAGAGGGGGAGAGGGGGAGGGAGAAGGAGAGACAGGAACATATATAGAGAGACAAAGATTCCATAAAGGTTCACAAAGTTTCAATCATACATTGAAAATACTGTAAGTGTCACCATGAGTCACCTTGTAATCTGTGGACACAGAGAAGCATTGTAGAAAATTGGAATCCGAATTGAAACTTCAGTTTATTTCCTAAATTGACTGAATTGAAATTGTGCGACTCACCCCCTCCACTGGGCGTTGATGAAGATCTGCTCCTCTTCCTCGAAGCAGGGGAGCGTGGTGTGGATAGGGATCAGGATATCGGGGTCAGAGTAGGAGGATGAGGAAGAGGAAGGGGAGGCGTGTCCAGAACGCCGTTGACGACACACGGTGGAGGTAGAGCCACGAGAGCGAGGGGAGCGCTTCATTGGTGGAACTAGGGTTGCAAAGGGAAGGGAACATACCCCATAACTTTTTAACTAAATCTCTGAAAAATGTGGGACAAATTTTGGGGACAATTTTGGTGAATTTTTTTTATTTTGTTAATTTTATGGAAAACCTATTAATGGAAAACCTCGCAAAAATAAAACTAAACCTGATTCAACTAAGCAGCTAATCACTTAAACCTTGAATCAGATATGGCAGTGGTTCTCCAACCTCTCCTCAGGACTCCCAGCTGTTCCCAACCTCTCCTCAGGACAACTAGCTGTTCCCAACCTCTCCTCAGGACTCCCAGCTGTTCCCAACCTCTCCTCAGGACAACTAGCTGTTCCCAACCTCTCCTCAGGACTCCCAGCTGTTCCCAACCTCTCCTCAGGACAACTAGCTGTTCCCAACCTCTCCTCAGGAATCCCAGCTGTTCCCAACCTCTCCTCAGGACAACTAGCTGTTCCCAACCTCTCCTCAGGACTCCCAGCTGTTCCCAACCTCTCCTCAGGAATCCCAGCTGTTCCAAACCTCTCCTCAGAAACCCCAGCCATTCCAAACCTCTCCTCAGAAACCCCAGCTGTTCCAAACCTCTCCTCAGGACTCCCAGCTGTTCCAAACCTCTCCTCAGAAACCCCAGCCGTTCCAAACCTCTCCTCAGGACTCCCAGCTGTTCCAAACCTCTCCTCAGAAACCCCAGCCGTTCCAAACCTCTCCTCAGGACTCCCAGCTGTTCCAAACCTCTCCTCAGAAACCCCAGCCGTTCCAAACCTCTCCTCAGGACTCCCAGCTGTTCCAAACCTCTCCTCAGAAACCCCAGCCGTTCCAAACCTCTCCTCAGGACTCCCAGCTGTTCCAAACCTCTCCTCAGAAACCCCAGCCGTTCCAAACCTCTCCTCAGAAACCCCAGCCATTCCAAACCTCTCCTCAGGACTCCCAGCCATTCCAAACCTCTCCTCAGGACTCCCAGCCATTCCAAACCTCTCCTCAGGACTCCCAGTCGTTCCAAACCTCTCCTCAGGACCCCCAGCCGTTCCAAACTTCTCCTCAGGACCCCCAGCCGTGCCAAACCTCCCCTCAGGACCCCCAGCCGTACCATGTGTTTGATCTATTCCAGAGCTAGCACCTGATTCAACGTGTGAACTAATCGTCAGGCCCTTGACTAGGTATGGGCATGAGATTGATTACCACGGTGTTTCCCATAAACATACACTCACCGTGCTGTAAATCTGTTTGCATAAACATGTCTCCTTAATAATGACCATATTATATTCTCATTATATTGACCAACTGAGCGACTGATTGCTATAACCTACCTAAGATGGATGCTGAGGGGTCTTCCATCAGATCCTCCAGAGAGCCTTGTATTGTTTCATGACAGGAAGGGAAGGCGGGTACAGACACCCTGGGCATCGCCACCCAGTTAGAGTCTGAATACAGTGTGGCTGTCAGGCTGGCCAGGCCAGAGTTCCTGAGGAGAGGGAAACCACACAGACGCTCTATCTGTTGCCAGCGGTGGAGACGCTCCCGTAGGCAGGCCGTGACTTCTGATAGGGCGTTCCTGTGAGGGATGACAAATGCACAGTTTATGTCAGCTAGTTAACGTCTGGTAGGGCGTTCCTGTGATCCAACACACAGGTGCAGACTGTTATAATATAGTAACATGTCAGCTATGTCAACACAACAGACATTAGTTTAGTATGTTACCGTGACACAACGAAGTCAAATCTGTTACAAAAACTCCGTCACAAAACCACGTCGGCTCCGTCCCAAAACCCACGTCAACTCCGTCACAAAAACCCACGTCAACTCTGTCACAAAAACACGAGAACACCAACTGCAACTCACAGTTGTGGACCGTTGGCACAGATGAATGAACAACAGCACAACATGGGAAAATTGAGCTTCTGATGTAATCAAATCAGAAAATAGCCTCCATGTAAGTAAGAGAGTAAACAAGGTTTCTAGTTGAGGTTAGTTACAATGTAAGTAAGAGAGTAAACAAGGTTTCTAGTTGAGGTTAGTTACAAGTCCAGTGTCTTGGCTTCACATCAGTTCAAAAGACTGAAGAGTGACTGAAGAGACTGCCTGGGAGCTGTGTGGGAGAGCCAGGCAGATCAGCTCAATCAGATCACACAACTTTAATTCTGCCAATGAGAGGCCTACATTAAAACATATTCTGCATGCATGGTTAGGATTGGACAAAACGGATGAAAAGTAGATTCATGTCAAATTAAAATGTCCATTAGTCTAACGTGGAATTCTCGTCTCGTCACATTTCCATCGACTGAAATTCAAAGTAATGTGTTACAGTTATGGGTTTTTTCTCCAGGCCATCTGGTCTCGTTATCTTCATAGTTTCAGGCAGGAAAAATAGGTTGCTGACAAGTATTTTTTGTCATAGTTATTGTTGACTAAATTAACACTGTGTGTGTGTGTGTGTGTGTGTGTGTGTGTGTGTGTGTGTGTGTGTGTGTGTGTGTGTGATCTTGTTCTTCTATCCTCGTGGGGACCTGCTATTTTAAGCTTAGGGGTTAAGGGTTAGGGTTAGGGGTTAGGGTTAGGGTTAGGGGTTAAGGTTAGGAAAAAGATGATGTTGAATGGAAATCCATTTTTAGGTCCCCACGAGGATAGAAAAATGTGTGTGTGTGTCTCTCTCTCTCTCACTTGGCCTCCAGGATCTTGGTGTCAACATCGTCCAGTGAGGAGCTGTGAGCCACGTGGAATGTCCCCATGAGGGAACTCCTCTTCTTCTTGATCTTTTCTGCCTGGACAGGATATACACAGACCAAGGGGTTAATATGAGGTCACATCCTCCTGGTCATGTCCACACCAAGGGTTAATATGGAGGATAGATGACTTGTTTAATGCATTATCCTGGTCATGTCCACACCAAGGGTTAATATGGAGGATAGATGACTAGTTTAATGCATTATCCTGGTCATGTCCACACCAAGGGTTAATATGGAGGACAGATGACTTGTTTAATGCATTGTCCTGGTCATGTCCACACCAGGGGTTAATTACAGCCCCTATGTTCTTTCTTCCTACGTGAAGTCAGTGAAAGGAAATCAATCAGTTGATGAATCAATAAACTGATTGATTGGTTTACGTCTCTCTCCTACCTCCTCCTCAGCAGTGGCCAGCTGCAGCTCAGCACTGTGTTTCTTGACGTTGTAGTATTGGACCAATCAACCAACTAATCCACCAACCAACCAACTAATCCACCAACCAACCAACCGAACCAACCAATCAACTAATCCACCAACCAACCAACCGAACCAACCAATCAACTAATCCACCAACCAATCAACCAATCAACCAACCAACTAATCCACCAACCAACTAATCCACCAACCAACCAATTAATCCACCAACCAACCAACCAATCCACCAACCAATCAACTAATCCACCAACCAACCAATCAACCAACCGACCAACCAACTAATCCACCAACCAACCAATTAATCCACCAACCAACCAACCAATCCACCAACCAATCAACTAATCCACCAACCAACCAATCAACCAACCGACCAACCAACTAATCCACCAACCAACCAACTAATCCACCAACCAACCAACCAACCAACCAACCAACCAACCAACCAACCAACTAATCCACCAACCAACCAACCAACTAATCCACCAACCAAACAATCAACTAATCCACCAACCAACCAATCAACTAATCCACCAACCAACCAAACAACTAATCCACCAACCAACTAATCCACCAACCAATCAACCAACCAACAAACTAATCCACCAACCAACCAATCAACTAATCCACCAACCATCTAATCAACTAATCCACCAAGCAACTAATCAACTTATCCACCAAACAATCAACCAGCCAACCAACAAACTAATCCACCAACCAACCAATCAAGTAATCCACCAGCCAACCAATCAAGTAATCCACCAACCAACCAACCAATCAACTAATCCACCAACCAACCAATCAACTAATCCACCAACCAACCAACCAACCAACCAATCAACCAACCAACCAACCAACCAATCCACCAACCAACCAACCAACTAACCAACTAATTCAACAACAAATCAACCACCCACTCAACTAATCCACCAACCAACCAACCAACTAATCAGTAGTCTCCTACCTCTTCCTTGGCTGTGTTGAGCTGCAGCTCAGCGCTGTGCTTCTTGATGTTGTAGTACTGCACCTCCACCTCGTGGGTCAGCTGTAGCCAGAGCTGTAGGGCCTCCGGGACAGACCAGTACGCCATCATGTCCTTCTCTGCCTTCTTTAATGCTCCCCGAACCTAGATACACACACGCACACACAGGGTTAGGTAGTGTTAGGTAGTGTTAGGTTAGGTAGGGTTAGGTAGGGTAAGGTTAGGTAGGGTAAGGTTAGGTTAGGTAGGGTAAGGTTAGGTATGGTAAGGTATGTTAGGTATGGTATGTTAGGTATGTTAGGTATGGTAAGGTTAGGTTAGGTATGGTAGGGTTAGGTTAGGTAGGGTTAGGTACGGTAGGGTTAGGTAGGGTAAGGTTAGGTAGGGTAAGGTTAGGTAGGGTTATGTTAGGTTAGGTAGTGTTAGGTTAGGTAGTGTTCGGTTAGGTAGTGTTCGGTTAGGTAGTGTTAGGTAGGGTTAGGTTAGGTAGGGTTATGTTAGGTTAGGTTAGGTAGTGTTAGGTAGTGTTAGGTTAGGTAGGGTTAGGTAGTGTTAGGTTAGGTAGGGTTAGGTTAGGTAGGGTTAGGTAGTGTTAGGTAGGGTAGGGTTAGGTTAGGTAGGTAAGGTTAGGTAGGGTAAGTTTAGGTAGGGTAAGGTTAGGTAGTGTTAGGTTAGGTAGAGTTAGGTAGGGTAAGGTTAGGTAGGGTTAGGTTAGGTTAGGTAGGGTAAGGTTAGGTTAGGTAGGGTAAGGTTAGGTAGGGTAAGGTTAGGTAGGGTTAGGTTGGGTTAGGTAGGGTAAGGTTAGGTAGGGTAAGGTTAGGTAGGGTTGGGTTAGGTAGGGTAAGGTTAGGTTAGGAAGGGATGTTAGGTTAGGTTAGGTAGGGTAAGGTTAGGTAGGGTTGGGTTAGGTAGGGTAAGGTTAGGCTAGGTAGGGTTGTTAGGTTAGGTTAGGTAGGGTAAGGTTAGGTAGGTAAGGTAAGGTAAGGTAAGGTAAGGTTAGGTTAGGTTAGGTAGGGTAGGGTAAGGTTAGGTTAGGTATGTAAGGTAAGGTAAGGTTAGGTAGGGTTACGTTAGGTAGGGTAAGGTGAGGTAAGGTAAGATAGGGTAAGGTGAGGTAGGGAAAGATAGGGTAAGGTTAGGTAAAGTAAGATAGGGTAAGGTAGGGTAAGGTTAGGTAAAGTAAGATAGGGTAAGGTTAGGTCAAGTAAGATAGGGTAAGGTTAGGTAAAGTAAGATAGGGTAAGGTTAGGTAGGGTAAGGCTAAGTAGGGTATGGTTAGGTAAAGTAAGATAGAGTAAGGTTAGGTCAAGTAAGATAGGGTAAGGTTAGGTAGGGTAAGGTTAAGTAGGGTAAGGTTAGGTCAAGTAAGATAGAGTAAGGTTAGGTCAAGTAAGATAGGGTAAGTTTAGGTAGGGTAAGGTTAGGTAGGGTAAGGTTAAGTAGGGTAAGGTTAGGTAAAGTAAGATAGGGTAAGGTTAGGTAAAGTAAGATAGGGTAAGGTAGGGTAAGGTTAGGTAAAGTAAGATAGGGTAAGGTTAGGTAAAGTAAGATAGAGTAAGGTTAGGTAAAGTAAGATAGGGTAAGGTTAGGTAAAGTAAGATAGGGTAAGGTAGGGTAAGGTTAGGTAAAGTAAGATAGGGTAAGGTTAGGTAGGGTAAGGTTAAGTAGGGTATGGTTAGGTAAAGTAAGATAGAGTAAGGTTAGGTCAAGTAAGATAGGGTAAGTTTAGGTAGGGTAAGGTTAGGTAGGGTAAGGTTAAGTAGGGTAAGGTTAGGTAAAGTAAGATAGGGTAAGGTTAGGTAAAGTAAGATAGGGTAAGGTAGGGTAAGGTTAGGTAAAGTAAGATAGAGTAAGGTTAGGTAAAGTAAGATAGGGTAAGGTTAGGTAAAGTAAGATAGGGTAAGGTAGGGTAAGGTTAGGTAAAGTAAGATAGGGTAAGGTAGGGTAAGGTTAGGTAAAGTAAGATAGGGTAAGGTAGGGTAAGGTTAGGTAAAGTAAGATAGAGTAAGGTTAGGTAAAGTAAGATAGGGTAAGGTTAGGTAAAGTAAGATAGCGTAAGGTTAGGTAGGGTAAGGTTAGGTAGGGTAAGGTTAGGTAGGGTAAGGTTAGGTTAAGTAAGATAGGGTAAGGTTAGGTAAAGTAAGATAGGGTAAGGTTAGATAGGGTAAGGTTAAGTAGGGCAAGGTTAGGTAAAGTAAGATAGGGTAAGGTTAGATAAAGTAAGATACGGTATGGTAAGATAGGGTAAGGTAAGGTTAGGTAAAGTAAGATAGGGTAAGGTTAGGTAAAGTAAGATAGGGTAAGATTAGGTTAGGTAAAGTAAGGTAGGGTAAGGTTAGTCTGCTCAGTTGTTAGGTAGGGTAAGGTTAGGTAAGGTTCTCTACCTGCTCCAGCTCTTCCTCTGCGTATCTCAGTCTGCTCAGTTGTTAGGTAGGGTATGGTTAGGTAGGGTATGGTTAGGTAGGGTAAGGTAAGGTTCTCTACCTGCTCCAGCTCCTCCTCTGCGTATCTCAGTCTGCTCAGTTGTTAGGTTGGGTATGGTTAGGCAGGGTAAGGTAAGGTAAGGTTCTCTACCTGCTCCAGCTCCTCCTCTGCGTATCTCAGTCTGCTCAGTTGTTAGGTTGGGTATGGTTAGGCAGGGTAAGGTAAGGTAAGGTTCTCTACCTGCTCCAGCTCCTCCTCTGCGTATCTCATTCTGCTCAGTTGTTAGGTTGGGTATGGTTAGGCAGGGTAAGGTAAGGTTCTCTACCTGCTCCAGCTCCTCCTCTGCGTATCTCAGTCTACTCAGTTGACTGACGGCTCCAGCTCTGAGCCGATGGAGTCTGTGCGCCTCCTCCTGGGCTCCCATGATCTCATCCCTCATCTTCTCCTCCAGGTTCTGTTTCTCCTCTGCCACGCTACGCTTCTCCTCCTGGGCCTGCTCCAGCCTGGTATCATAGCAACAGCCTGGTGTCATAGCAACAACCACATACTGGGCCTGCTCCAGCCTGGTGTCATAGCAACAGCCTGGTATCATAGCAACAACCACATACTGGGCCTACTCCAGCCTGGTGTCATAGCAACAGCCTGGTATCATAGCAACAACCACATACTGGGCCTGCTCCAGCCTGGTGTCATAGCAACAACCACATACTGGGCCTGCTCCAGCCTGGTGTCATAGCAACAGCCTGGTATCATAGCAACAACCACATACTGGGCCTGCTCCAGCCTGGTATCATAGCAACAGCCTGGTATCATAGCAACAACCACATACTGGGACTGCTCCAGCCTGGTGTCATAGCAACAGCCTGGTATCATAGCAACAGCCTGGTGTCATAGCAACAGCCTGGTATCATAGCAACAGCCTGGTATCATAGCAACAACCACATACTGGGCCTGCTCCAGCCTGGTGTCATAGCAACAGCCTGGTATCATAGCAACAGCCTGGTGTCATAGCAACAACCACACACTGGGCCTGCTCCAGCCTGGTGTCATAGCAACAGCCTGGGATCATAGCAACAACCACATACTGGGCCTGCTCCAGCCTGGTGTCATAGCAACAACCACATACTGGGCCTGCTCCAGCCTGGTGTCATAGCAACAGCCTGGTATCATAGCAACAACCACATACTGGGCCTGCTCCAGCCTGGTATCATAGCAACAACCTGGTATCATAGCAACAACCACATACTGGGACTGCTCCAGCCTGGTGTCATAGCAAAAGCCTGGTGTCATAGCAACAGCCTGGTATCATAGCAACAGCCTGGTATCATAGCAACAACCACATACTGGGCCTGCTCCAGCCTGGTGTCATAGCAACAGCCTGGTATCATAGCAACAGCCTGGTGTCATAGCAACAACCACATACTGGGCCTGCTCCAGCCTGGTGTCATAGCAACAGCCTGGGATCATAGCAACAACCACATACTGGGCCTGCTCCAGCCTGGTGTCATTGCAACAACCACATACTGGGCCTGCTCCAGCCTGGTGTCATAGCAACAGCCTGGTATCATAGCAACAACCACATACTGGGCCTGCTCCAGCCTGGTGTCATAGCAACAGCCTGGTATCATAGCAACAACCTGGTGTCATAGCAACAGCCTGGTGTCATAGCAACAACCACATACTGGGCCTGCTCCAGCCTGGTGTCATAGCAACAGCCTGGTATCATAGCAACAACCACATACTGGGCCTGCTCCAGCCTGGTGTCATAGCAACAGCCTGGTATCAAAGCAACAACCACATACTGGGCCTGCTCCAGCCTGGTATCATAGCAACAACCACATACTGGGCCTGCTCCAGCCTGGTATCATAGCAACAGCCTGGTATCATAGCAACAACCACATACTGGGCCTGCTCCAGCCTGGTATCATAGCAACAGCCTGGTATCATAGCAACAGCCTGGTGTCATAGCAACAGTCTGGTATCATAGCAACAACCACATACTGGGCCTGCTCCAGCCTGGTATCAGGACGAGGACACGCGTTAGCAACAAACACACACACATGTTAGGAACAAACACACATACAGGTTAGCAACAAACACACATACAGGTTAGCAACAAACACACACACACACACCCCTCAATACACACACAGTCATAGAGACTCACTGTTCCTGTAGTTCTCTGAGGCTGAGCTCAGCACTCTGCAGACTCTCCAGGTCCTTCATCATCTTGGAGATGTGGACTTTGGAAGCTTTGTTCTGGACCTGAGAGAACCAGCAGCCTCCTACACCCATCATCACAGAAACTATCAGCAACAAGTCCTTCATGTAGTTATGGGGTGGGCCTGAAGGAGGAGAGGAGGAGGAGGAGGAAAGGAAGGAGGAGGAGGAGGAGAGAGAAGGAGGAGAGAGAAGGAGGAGAGGAAGGGGCAGAAGAGAGGGGGAGGAGAGGAGGAGCAGGAGAGAGGAGGAGGAGAGAGGAAGAGGAGAGAAAAGAGCAGGAGAGGGGAGGAAGAGAGAGAAGGAAGAGAGGAAGGAGCAGGAGAGAGAAGGAGGAGAGGGGAGGAGGAGAGGAAGGAGCAGAAGAGAGGAGAAGGAGAGAGAATGAGGAGAGAGGAGGAGAGAGGAGGAGGAGAGAGAAGAGGAAGGAGGAGGATGAGGATATTGATGATGACAGTCATGATGAAAGTGGAGGAGGAAGAGGAGGAGGAGAGGGGAGGAGGAAGAGGAGGAGGAGAGGGGAGGAGGAGGAAGATTATTTCATTTGTTTAGCGCTTCTCAATATAATCAGTGGACATGAGCAAATGCACAAAGTGTGTGTGTGTGTGTGTGTGTGTGTGTGTGTGTGTGTGTGTGTGTGTGTGTGTGTGTGTGGTGTGTGCGTGTGGTGTGCGTGTGTGTGTGTGTGTGTGTGGTGTGTTGTGTGTGTGTGTGTGTGTTGTGTGTGTGTGTGTGTGTGGTGTGTGTGTGTGTGCGTGTGGTGTGTTGTGTGTGTGTGTGTGTTGTGTGCGTGTGGTGTGTGTGTGTGTGGTTGTGTGGTGTGTGTGTGTGTGTGTGTGTGTGTGTGTGTGTGTGTGTGTACTGTCTACACACGTATAGGAGCACCAAACAGCACCGCGTCCAGAGCCTTGATGTTGAGTTTCTGTTTGTCTCTCTGGTCCACGATCTTCAGCTGGCCACTCAGGAACGACGGCTCATTGGCTGCTATCCTGCACGCATCACAATAACACCAGCTCTGAGTGTTCTGATTGGATCTTTCTCCATCTGATTGGACTGTGTTTCTCTTTCTGTTCAAATATTATTAATCATTGGCTGCTATCCTGCACGCATCACAATAACACCAGCTCTGAGTGTTCTGATTGGATCTTTCTCCATCTGATTGGACTGTGTTTCTCTTTCTGTTCTGATATTATTAATCATTGGCTGCTATCCTGCACGCATCACAATAACACCAGCTCTGAGTGTTCTGATTGGATCTTTCTCCATCTGATTGGACTGTGTTTCTCTTTCTGTTCTGATATTATTAAGCGTTTTAATTAGACAAATTGAGCTGCTTCGGATTTATTTGTAATTGTATAGTGATGACTCAAAATCTACCAAATGGACATTGTAACTAGGGTGTGTTACCTGATTGGCCAGTAACTTTCAGTAAGAAGCTTTCTGATTGGCTGTGCCCACCAGGAAGTGCCTCTCTGAGGTTTCTGATTGGCCGTTCTCACCTGGGGAGGGTGTTGCCGTTGACTCTGAAGTCTTTAAAGTTCTTCTCGTACTGGGGCAGCTCTACAAACTCCCTGAGCCACCTCAACACCTCATCCTGAGTCCAGTTATGGACTGATAGATAGAGGAGGGGAGAGAGGGAGGGGGAGAGAAGGGGAGAGAAGGAGGGGGGAGGAGGGGGAGAGAGGAAGGGGGAGGAGAGAGGTGGAGAGAGGGGGAAGGAAAGGAGAGAGGGGGAGGTCAGATGGGGATAGAGAGAGGAGGAGGGGGAGGAAGGGAGAGAGAGAGTAGGAAGGGAGAGAAGGGGAAGAGGTGGAGGAAGGGAGAGAGAGGGGAGGTCAGATGGGGATAGAGAGAGGAGGAGGGGGAGGAAGGGAGAGAGAGGGGGAGGTCAGATGGGGATAGAGAGAGGAGGAGGGGGAGGAAGGGAGAGAGGGGGAGGGGTAGAGAGGGGAGGAGGGGGAGGAAGGGAGAGAGGGGGGGAGGTCGGATGGGGATAGAGAGAGGAGGAGGAGGAGGAGGAGGAAGGGAGAGAGAGGGGGAGGAAGGGAGAGAGAGGGGGAGGAAGGGAGAGAGAGGGGGAGGAAGGGAGAGTAGGGGGAGGTCAGATGGGGATAGAGATAGGATGAGGAGGAAGGGAGAGAGAGGGGGAGGAAGGGAGAGAGAGGGGAGGAAGGGAGAGAAGGGGGAGGAAGGGGAGAGGGGGAGGAAGGAAGAGAGGGGGAGGGGATAAAGAGAGGAGGAGGGGGATGAAGGGAGGGAGAAGGAGAGGAAGGGAGAGAGAGGGTAGGAAGGGAGAGATAAGGGGAGTAAGGGAGAGAGGGGGAGGTCAGATGGGGATAGAGAGAGGAGGAGGGGGAGGAAGGGAGAGAGAGGGGAGGAAGGGAGAGAAGGGGGAGGAAGGGAGAGAGGGGGGGAGGAAGGGAGAGAGAGGGGAGGTCAGGTGGGGATAAAGAGAGGAGGAGGGGGAGGAAGGGAGAGAGTGGGAGGGGATAGAGAGAGGAGGGGGGGAGGAAGGTCAGATGGGGATAGAGAGAGTGGGAGGGGATAGAGAGAGTGGGAGAGGATAGAGAGAGTGGGAGGGGATAGAGAGAGGGGAAGGGATAGAGAGAGGGGGATAGAGAGAGAGGGATAGAGAGAGAGAGGGGAGGTCAGATGGAGATAGAGAGAGTGGGAGGGGATAGAGAGAGTGGGAGGGGATAGAGAGAGGGGAGGTCAGATGGGGATAGAGCGAGTGGGAGGGGATAGAGAGAGAGGGGAGGTCAGATGGGGATAGAGAGAGTGGGAGGTGATAGAGAGAGTGGGAGGGGATAGAGAGAGTGGGAGGGGATAGAGAGAGGGGGATAGAGAGAGAGGGATAGAGAGAGAGAGCATGAGGGAGAGAGGTGGGAGGGGATAGAGAGAGAGGGATAGAGAGAGAGAGGGGAGGTCAGATGGAGATAGAGAGAGTGGGAGGGGATAGAGAGAGTGGGAGGGGATAGAGAGAGGGGAGGTCAGATGGGGATAGAGCGAGTGGGAGGGGATAGAGAGAGAGGGGAGGTCAGATGGGGATAGAGAGAGTGGGAGGTGATAGAGAGAGTGGGAGGGGATAGAGAGAGTGGGAGGGGATAGAGAGAGGGGGATAGAGAGAGAGGGATAGAGAGAGAGAGCATGAGGGAGAGAGGTGGGAGGGGATAGAGAGAGAGGGATAGAGAGAGAGAGGGGAGGTCAGATGGGGATAGAGAGAGTGGGAG
The DNA here is from genome assembly GCF_013265735.2 of Oncorhynchus mykiss. Classification (NCBI taxonomy): domain Eukaryota; kingdom Metazoa; phylum Chordata; class Actinopteri; order Salmoniformes; family Salmonidae; genus Oncorhynchus; species Oncorhynchus mykiss. The sequence continues at coordinate 173,126 of NW_023493730.1, read as the reverse complement.
GGGATAAAGAGAGGGGAGTTCAGATGGGGACAGAGAGAGTGGGAGGGGATAGAGAGAGGGGAGGTCAGATGGGGATAGAGAGAGTGGGAGGTGATAGAGAGAGTGGGAGGGGATAGAGAGAGTGGGAGGGGATAGAGAGAGGGGGATAGAGAGAGAGGGATAGAGAGAGAGAGCATGAGGGAGAGAGGTGGGAGGGGATAGAGAGAGAGGGATGGAGAGAGAGGGAAGGTCAGATGGGATAGAGAGAGTGGGAGGGGATAGAGAGAGTGGGAGGGGATAAAGAGAGGGGAGTTCAGATGGGGACAGAGAGAGTGGGAGGGGATAGAGAGAGGGGAGGTCAGATGGGGACAGAGAGAGTGGGAGGGGATAGAGAGAGTGGGAGGGGATAGAGAGAGGGGGATAGAGAGAGGGGGATAGAGAGAGAGAGGGATAGAGAGAGAGAGCACGAGGGAGAGAGGTGGGAGGGTTAGGTAATGAAGAAACTGTGAATGTAATAACAGATTGCGTAATCACACACACAGAGTACCTTCTGAGAACTTCCAGCCCCTCCACAGTTCCTCTATGGTGATGTGCTGGTCCTCTCTGTGAAGACGGCTGTGTTTGTTGGTCGGCTGCTGTTTCATGTCTTCGATGATGAACTACACACACACACACACACACACACACACACACACACACACACACACACACACACAAGATTATGAAAAGTTTACAGCTTAATGTCAAAAGGTAAACGTCTAACACACACTAAGCCAACTACACACAACCACGCATGTCTAATAAACAGTTCACACATCCTTAACCTTTCTAAGTTTCCACATTAGTTTGACGACTGTCAACTGCACCGGTGATAAGGACCAAGACGTTTTAGTTTAGAGATAAAATAGACTGGGTGTCTGGGTGTCGTGTGTGTCGTGTGTGTGTGTGTGTGTGTGTGTGTGTGTGTGTGTGTGTGTGTGTGTGTGTGTGTGTGTGTGTGTGTGTGTGTGTGTGTGTGTGTGTGTGTGTGTGTGTGTGTGTGTGCGTGCGCGTGCGCGTGCGTGCGTGTGCGCGCGTGTGTGTGCGTGTGTGTGTGCGTTCCACCATCTTGGAATCTATCCTTGGCTGTAATTGGATTCTTCATGTGACGGGAACAGGAATGTCGGCCACCCTCCCCTCCCGTCTCCACGGTAACAGCAACCCAATCCCATGGATCATCTAGCCCTGGACGACATTCTGATGAGTTCTGGAGTTCTGGGACAAACAGTCCAACATTCTACACTTCTAATCTGGACTCACTTAAAGGGGTTCTAGTGTCTGTGGCTTAAACAAACTGACAGGACAGGAATCACGAGACAGACAGACGGACTGACTGGTCGACAAGGACATACACACAGCATGTCACTGAATTAAAGACCCCTACCATCGGTTGTCCAATCAAAAACACACCTGAATCCCTCCTCCGTGGTTACGTACCTCCACGCTCTCCTCCACCTCTATCCCTCCATCCTGGTCGTCATCCATCTCTCTGTGGATGTTCCTCAGACCCTCCAGACTGTATCGGTCGGCCTCGTTCATACAGGGAGGTGACACCACCAGGCATGGGTCTATAGAGATGGTCAATCAACACATGTATCAATGTGTCAGGTAGCCCTTTCCTGCAGTCAATTGACCAATCAGCGCCCTCTAGTGGCCTCGTGGTGGAATGTTATTCAGATTTCTTCAGAATTAGTTTAAAAACAACATTAACTGGCAAAAAAATCTGGTGTTTCTGTCTAACAGTTTGGTTATATTTCAGTCTTCTGTGATGTATATAAACTGTAATATTGGTGTTTCTATGTCTAACAGTTTGGTTATAGTTTAGTCTTCTGTGATGTATATAAAGTGTAAATGTGGTGTTTCCATGTCTAACAGTTTGGTTATAGTTTAGTCTTCTGTGATGTATATAAAGTGTAAATGTGGTGTTTCCATGTCTAACAGTTTGGTTATAGTTTAGTCTTCTGTGATGTATATAAAGTGTAAATGTGGTGTTTCTATGTCTAACAGTTTGGTTATATTTCAGTCTTCTGTGATGTATATAAACTGTCATCTTGTGATGCAAACTCTAAATGTAATACATTCCAACTGTATATCTGACATGGTACAGGTGTCTTCTGTTAAAGCCCAGAACCATGTGTGTGAGGTGGATACTTTCTGACATGGTACAGGTGTCTTCTGTTAAAGCCCAGAACCATGTGTGTGAGGTGGATACTTTGTGACCCTGATTTAGGTCACTGCAGTACAAGGTTTATCAATACACACTACATGACCAAAGGTATGTGGACATCTGCTCGTCTAACATCTCATTCCAAAATCGTGGGTATTAATATGGGGTTGGTACCCCCTTTGCTGCTATAACAGCCTCTACTCTTCTGGGAAGGTTTTTCACTAGATGTTGGAACATTTCTGCGGGGACTTGCTTCCATTCAGCCACAATAGTATTAGTGAGGTCGGGTACTGATGCTGGACGATTAGGCCTGGCTCGCAGTCGGCATTCCAATACAATCCCAAAGATGTTAGACGGGGTTGAGGTCAGGGCTCTGTGCAGGCCAGTCAAGTTCTTCCACACCAATCTCGACAAACCATTTCTCGCTTTTTGCACAGAGGCATTGTCATGCTGAAACAGGACAGAATCGTCTAGAATGTCATTGTTTGCTGTAGTTTCCCCTCACTGAAACTAAGGGGCCCAAACCATGAAGAACAGCTCCAGACCAGTATTCCTCCTCCACCAAACTTTACAGTGGTCACTAAGCATTGGGGGTAGGTAGCGCTCTCCTGGCATCCGCCAAACCCAGATTAATCCGTCAGACTGCCAGAGAACGAGTTTCCACTGCTTCTGAGTCCAATGTCGGAGATCTTTACACACCACTCCAGCCAACTCTTGGCATTCCCCATGGTGATCTTAGGCTTGTGTGCGGCTGCTCGGGCCACGGAAAACCCATTTCATTAATAAACTCCCAATGAACGGTTCTTGTGCTGATTGTTGCTTCCAGAGTTTGTAATTCAGTATTAATAAGTGCTGCGACCCGACGGACGGAGGATTTTTTACGTTTTACGTGCTTCGGCGCTCTTGACAACCCCGCTCTGTGAGCTTGTGTGGCCTACCAGTTCGCGGCTGAGCCGTTGTTCCTCCTAAAACTTTATTTCACTGTAACCTGCCGTTCTTAGTCACTGAGCACCGACCGGCACCGGATGTTCGTGGAAGTTGAAAAGTAGTTGAAATGTGGCCAGTCGGCCTTCTGTCCACAGAATAGTTTTTGTTTTTTGGTACGGTCTGGACCAGATATATATTTCAACATCCACAGATGTCATTTTTTTAGGTTTGGTCCAGACTTGATTTGGCCCAAACATAGACATCCATGATTGGTTCAGTCCTACACTGTACTGTACACTTGAGTATAATACACACTAGAGTTACTGTACTGTAATGAACCAAACTATACTCTACAGTACTCTCCTGCACAGTACAGTATTCTACTGTATTGTGCTCTACTGTACTGTAATGAACCAAACTATACTCTGCAGTACTCTCCTGCACAGTACTCTGCTGCACAGTACTCTCCTGCACAGTACTCACCTGCACAGTACTCTCCTGTACAGTACTCTCCTGTACAGTACTCTCCTGCACAGTACTCACCTGTACAGTACTCTCCTGTACAGTACTCTCCTGCACAGTACTCACCTGTACTGTACTCTACTGTTTGTGCTCTACTGTACTGTAATGAACCAAACTGTACTCTACAGTACTCTCCTGTACAGTACTCTGCTGCACAGTACTCTCCTGCACAGTACTCACCTGTACAGTACTCTCCTGTACAGTACTCTCCTGCACAGTACTCACCTGTACTGTAATGAACCAAACTATACTCTGCAGTACTCTCCTGCACAGTACAGTATTCTACTGTTTGTGCTCTACTGTACTGTAATGAACCAAACTGTACTCTACAGTACTCTCCTGTACAGTACTCTGCTGCACAGTACTCACCTGTACAGTACTCACCTGTACAGTACTCTCCTGCACAGTACTCTCCTGTACAGTACTCTCCTGCACAGTACTCTCCTGCACAGTACTCACCTGTACTGTAATGAACCAAACTATACTCTACAGTACTCTCCTGTACAGTACTCTCCTGTACAGTACTATCCTATACAGTACTCTCCTGCACAGTACTCTCCTGCACAGTACTCTCCTGCACAGTGCTCTCTTGTACTGTAATGAACCAAACTGTACTCTACAGTACTCTCCAGCACAGTACTCTCCTGCACAGTACTCTCCTGTACAGTACTCTCCTGCACAGTACTCTCCTGCACAGTACTCTCCTGTACAGTACTCTCCTGCACAGTACTCGCCTGTACAGTACTCTGCTGCACAGTACTCTCCTGCACAGTACTCACCTGTACAGTACTCTCCTGTACAGTACTCTCCTGCACAGTACTCACCTGTACAGTACTCTCCTGTACAGTACAGTATTCTACTGTATTGTGCTCTACTGTACTGTAATGTATTCTACTCTACTCTATTATATTCTACTCTATTCTACTGTACCGTATTCTACTCTACTCTTTACTGTACTCTCCTCTAATGTACTGTACTCTCCTCTAATGTACTGTACTCTCCTCTAATGTACTGTACTCTCCTCTAATGTACTGTAGTCTCCTCTAATGTACTGTACTCTCCTCTAATGTACTGTACTCTCCTCTAATGTACTGTACTCTCCTCTAATGTACTGTAGTCTCCTCTAATGTACTGTACTCTCCTCTAATGTACTGTACTCTCCTCTAATGTACTGTAGTCTCCTCTAATGTACTGTACTCTCCTCTAATGTAATGTACTGTACTCTCCTCTAACGTGCTGTAGTCTCCTCTAATGTACTGTACTGTACTCTCCTCTAACGTACTGTAGTCTCCTCTAATGTAATGTACTGTACTCTCCTCTAATGTACTGTACTCTCCTCTAATGTACTGTACTCTCCTCTAATGTACTGTACTGTACTCTCCTCTAATGTACTGTAGTCTCCTCTAATGTACTGTACTCTCCTCTAATGTACTGTACTGTACTCTCCTCTAATGTACTGTACTCTCCTCTAATGTACTGTAGTCTCCTCTAATGTACTGTACTGTACTCTCCTCTAATGTACTGTACTCTCCTCTAATGTACTGTACTCTCCTCTAATGTACTGTAGTCTCCTCTAATGTACTGTACTGTAGTCTCCTCTAATGTACTGTACTCTCCTCTAATGTACTGTACTGTACTCTCCTCTAATGTACTGTACTCTCCTCTAATGTACTGTACTCTCCTCTAATGTACTGTACTGTACTCTCCTCTAATGTACTGTACTCTCCTCTAATGTACTGTAGTCTCCTCTAATGTACTGTACTGTACTCTCCTCTAATGTACTGTACTGTACTCTCCTCTAATGTACTGTACTCTCCTCTAATGTACTGTAGTCTCCTCTAATGTACTGTAGTCTCCTCTAATGTACTGTACTCTCCTCTAACGTGCTGTACTCTCCTCTAATGTACTGTACTCTCCTCTAATGTACTGTACTCTCCTCTAATGTACTGTGCTGTAGTCTCCTCTAATGTAATGTACTGTACTCTCCTCTAATGTACTGTACTGTACTCTCCTCTAATGTACTGTAGTCTCCTCTAATGTACTGTACTCTCCTCTAACGTGCTGTACTCTCCTCTAATGTACTGTACTCTCCTCTAATGTACTGTACTCTCCTCTAATGTACTGTGCTGTAGTCTCCTCTAATGTAATGTACTGTACTCTCCTCTAATGTACTGTACTCTCCTCTAATGTACTGTACTCTCCTCTAATGTACTGTACTCTCCTCTAATGTACTGTACTCTCCTCTAATGTACTGTACTCTCCTCTAATGTACTGTACTCTCCTCTAATGTACTGTACTCTCCTCTAATGTACTGTGCTGTAGTCTCCTCTAATGTAATGTACTGTACTCTCCTCTAATGTACTGTACTGTACTCTCCTCTAATGTACTGTAGTCTCCTCTAATGTACTGTACTCTCCTCTAACGTGCTGTACTCTCCTCTAATGTACTGTAGTCTCCTCTAATGTACTGTACTCTCCTCTAATGTACTGTACTGTACTCTCCTCTAACGTGCTGTACTCTCCTCTAACGTGCTGTACTCTCCTCTAATGTACTGTAGTCTCCTCTAATGTACTGTAGTCTCCTCTAATGTACTGTACTCTCCTCTAATGTACTGTACTCTCCTCTAATGTACTGTAGTCTCCTCTAATGTACTGTACTCTCCTCTAATGTACTGTACTGTACTCTCCTCTAACGTGCTGTACTCTCCTCTAACGTGCTGTACTCTCCTCTAATGTACTGTAGTCTCCTCTAATGTACTGTACTCTCCTCTAATGTACTGTACTGTACTCTCCTCTAACGTGCTGTACTCTCCTCTAATGTACTGTAGTCTCCTCTAATGTACTGTACTCTCCTCTAATGTACTGTACTGTACTCTCCTCTAACGTGCTGTACTCTCCTCTAACGTGCTGTACTCTCCTCTAATGTACTGTAGTCTCCTCTAATGTACTGTAGTCTCCTCTAATGTACTGTACTCTCCTCTAATGTACTGTACTCTCCTCTAATGTACTGTAGTCTCCTCTAATGTACTGTACTCTCCTCTAATGTACTGTACTGTACTCTCCTCTAACGTGCTGTACTCTCCTCTAACGTGCTGTACTCTCCTCTAATGTACTGTAGTCTCCTCTAATGTACTGTACTCTCCTCTAATGTACTGTACTCTCCTCTAATGTACTGTAGTCTCCTCTAATGTACTGTAGTCTCCTCTAATGTACTGTACTGTAGTCTCCTCTAATGTACTGTAGTCTCCTCTAATGTACTGTACTGTAGTCTCCTCTAATGTACTGTAGTCTCCTCTAATGTACTGTACTGTAGTCTCCTCTAACGTGCTGTACTCTCCTCTAATGTACTGTACTCTCCTCTAATGTACTGTACTCTCCTCTAATGTACTGTACTGTACTCTCCTCTAATGTACTGTACTCTCCTCTAACGTGCTGTACTCTCCTCTAACGTGCTGTACTCTCCTCTAATGTACTGTAGTCTCCTCTAATGTACTGTACTGTACTCTCCTCTAATGTACTGTACTCTCCTCTAATGTACTGTACTGTACTCTCCTCTAATGTACTGTACTCTCCTCTAACGTGCTGTACTCTCCTCTAACGTGCTGTACTCTCCTCTAATGTACTGTAGTCTCCTCTAATGTACTCTACTGTACTCTCCTCTAATGTACTGTACTCTCCTCTAATGTACTGTACTGTACTCTCCTCTAATGTACTGTACTCTCCTCTAACGTGCTGTACTCTCCTCTAACGTGCTGTACTCTCCTCTAATGTACTGTACTCTCCTCTAATGTACTGTACTCTCCTCTAATGTACTGTACTCTCCTCTTGATCGTTTGTCTTAAGTAACCTACTGTGTATTTTATCTGTGATTGAAATTCCCTGTATACATAATTGTGTAGTGCGCACGAAAAAAAGACACTTGTAATTATAGAGTGACATGGTTTGTTAAATTCTAAAGTGACGCATCTAAATCGCAACGGAATTCCGTCATCATGGAATCGCCCCACTCCAAACCACACCTCTGGTCCTTGCCCTGCCGAAGTGCTCATCTCCAATTCTCAATGCCCAGTGGTTCCCTGCGTCTGAATGTGTCAATTACGATGAACCATCCCGCATCTAAACTATGTTTGGCTACAAGCAGCTGCGAGAGTTCCATGCCACGCAACACCTGCGCCCATCTCCAGTGCCCAAATGTCATGCGAACTCAATGTGTCCCAACTCCATGTGTCCCAGCGACTATAGAATGATAGGACCAGTCACCGAGGAGGTGTTGTTAAAACGGTACATTTCCACCATGCCAGTTTGTTTCTCAACATTGATGACTCCTCCTAAACACGGAGCTCAGATAACCGCTGAGTGAGCAAAACACGTGCATAACAGTTAACGGTTGTCACTCCCCTGTCTCCGCGAGATCCTGCTTCAGGACCCCGTGGTTGGAATAACTTATCTTGATTAATCAAAGATCTGCAGACCCTGGGCCAAACAAATGTAGCAAGTTTAGTTGCGCCTGGATTTACTTTTGGGGATATTCCACAGGTTCCACTACACCGGGCAAACTACGCACAGCTCAAGGATAAGAAAGTGTTGATGCTATTTGACCCAGATCTGCACTGATCTGACTCAAGTGGTTGTGTTTCAACTACATGTGTGGACTCATTGATTTTCACCTATCCAATCGTTGCTAGATCCATGTTGGAGCAGGGTTTACTTCAGGGTAATGAGGGTGTATGGACGCATTTTTAACCTACGGCTATCCACGCTTACTGTCACCGTCAGTCATTCGGGGGTCATTTTTACCTGTCGAGTCGAACACCGTTCTTTGGCCGGCAAATGTGAGTCCGAGTTCCGGGTCATTGTGGTGATAGTAGCCGCTGTCCTGGATGATTCCCTGTGAAGCCTCGAATAAGACCACGCGGAACAGAAGCAGGAGAACCGGGGAAAGGAGCAACATCATGGGGTTAAGAGAAACTCTCACCCCGGTGGGAGCGAGAGAACCGGGAGAAGATCCACAAAACAGATGTCGGCTACACAAACCGAGACCCGGTTGGTTAACGATGTCAACTGCCAACACTCACATGCACCACCGTGCGCAAGTGTTCGGCGATCAGATTGAGCTATTAACAGAACCGTTATTCAGAGATGTGAGACTAATGATTGGGTTCGGGTTGAGAAACTAACCAAGGGGATATGGTGAAATATTCGATAACATTATAAAACAACTCAACCGTTACATTAAAACTCCAGAAAGGGTTACAATTCCAACGGCTGCCAACAAGTTTTTATCCAAAAAAAGAAAATGGAATTGTCCCTAAATAACCTAGGCCTATGGGGTGTTCAAGTTTAATCATTATTTGAACCCTTATCATGGGTTACAACAAGAATGGTTTGAATCCAATATTATTATATCCGATAAGAAATTCCAATAGAAACTTCAACAGCAAGGAAATCTGAGTGAGACCGAAGCTCTCTCTCCGCAAAATAAATCCACAGGTTGAATTTGATCGGGATTATGGAGATAAAAAAATCGAGCGTTCCAAAATTCAAAATCCAGTTCCAAAGTTCTAAATCCAGTTCCAAAGTTTTAAATCCAGTTTCAAAGCTCTAAATCCAGTTCCAAAGTTCTAAATCCAGTTCCAAAATTCTAAATCCAGTTCCAAAGTTCCAGTTCCAAAGTTCTAAATCCAGTTCCAAAGTGCTAAATCCAGGACCAAAACTCTAAATCCAGTTCCAAAGTTCTAAATTCAGTTCCAAAGCTCTAATTCCAGTTCCAAAATTCTAAATCCAGTTCCAAAGCTCTAAATCCAGTTCCAAAATTCTAAATCCAGTTCCAAAGCTCTAAATCCAGTTCCAAAATTCTAAATCCAGTTCCAAAGCTCTAAATGCAGTTCCAACGCTCTAAATGCAGTTCCAGTGTGCACTGAAAGTTCTTTGATCACGCAGTTCAATATCCTGTCAAATACTGCAGTCATATACAATACCACGTTATAGAGATGGCAACTCTAAAGAGTTTTCCATGTAAATATATATTTTCTCTCTCTCTCTTGTCGTGACGATCTTGTGCGAAACTGTCACACACACAGAGAGAGATTAAATGACACTAAGGGTAGCTGTCCCAGCAACTTGCACAAATACTCCGGCACACAATTTTTCCGGTCAACACTTGACTGCGTGTCCGTTGGATCCGTTTGTGCACGCGTGTATGCCTGCGTCAAGGCTAATTCCCGACTGTTTATTCATGTTTCCCAGACCCGAGGGTCATGTCATGTGGATGGGATTAACCAGTGTTTGGACACCTGTTAAAAGGCCTTCTCTGATGACGTCTATATCAGACACAGTAGGCTATTCGATGGAGTTAGAAATACTTGTAAATGGCTGCGTTCTACACACGCGCGCACGGACGTGGAGACACTGATGAACAGAGCAAGCGGACGAGGACGTCTCTCTGATTAGAGAAACAGGGTGTCGTCTTTCGCCCCGGCAACCCCCCTGAGAACCTAAAAATAAAAAAGGGGGCCGGCTTTGGAGCTGACCTTTACCCTGTGAGCATGTGCAGGTGACAGTTGTCCATCCCTGGGAGTCAGCGGGCTCCGAAGAGCGTGGGGGGTTTGGGAGAGGGCATTATTACTGCGTGCGTGAACATTGTCACAAAGTATGTGTTTGAGACTATCAGGAAGCAGGGTGGGTGATTATAAAATATAATGTAGGGTGTTACGACATCCCAGTAAACATCACAGACATGTGCATGACCATTGTAAAGTATATGAAAGACCTTGCGCGTATTTGAGTTGATTTACAAAAGCAGAGGATTTCAGATGGAAGTCAGGAGGGCGAGGAGGTGCATCTTCGACCATTCTAAAGTCACGACGCTGTAATGGTTTTCCAACGCGTTTAACCGCTAGGCTCCTGCCACCCCGTAATCACGAAACATCTAATTCTGTACACTGGAAGTCACACAATTAAATCAAAACATATTTAGTTAGGCTAACGAAAACTCTAGAACCGGATTTATTCATAGCGGATTGTGAATAAATGTATTTGTCATCTTTCGATCTGTAAAATACTAAAGAAAAGGTAGGCTATATTTATATATATATATCTATATTTAGCGAACAGTTGAAGACAAGTACACCGAATTTAGACTACGAAACACTTACCGAGACCCAATCACCATCTCTTCAAATTAACTGGACTATATGTAGAAAGTTAACATTATGTACGAAATCGGCGTTGAATTGGTGTTTCAATGAGCATTGAAATGATGGACGCCATGTCCACTTAAAAGTGGTAACAATTCACGAAGTGTTGATGATAGTAGTAGGTAGGATAAACTAAACGAACATATACAAATTATCAACTTCCACATTTTTATTAAAGAAAATACTAATATTAAAACGTTTCAAATTTAAAAAAAAAATCGATGTAAAAATGTAATTGAACGCTATGGTGCCTGGCCTTGATTTGAAGAGGAATGGGACCCCCAACCCTAGTGTCAACATGGCCGGGTGGAGGAGAAATCAACATGATGAATTGATGGATCAAACCAAGTACAGGAAAGAAAACAGAGACACAAGAAGCCAACTCCCAACTTTTATTTCTTGACCTTTTCTTTCTCCAATGCTGTCAGACATGCCTTTTTTTTTTTAAGAGTGATGCGCTCAACCAAGAGAGCCTGAAGGCATAAAGACATTTTATTCAGAGACATTTAAAATAAAATAAAAAACTCAATGCATTAGATTTATTTTGTTCTTTATGTGGTGTAAAAAAAAAAAAGCTGGCTTTCAAGAGGTCCAAATTCAGGAAAAACACAGACCTTGTCTGAACTGGCAACCTATCCCCTACATAGATACTTTTGACTCTGTAGATAATGACCTGTATATGGACTAGGGTCCCAGTTCAGAATTGCAGACACAAAGTTAAAAACGGGGGAAAAGTTGATTAATTTGGCATGTTAAGAGTATTGTTTATCGTTTCAGTTCTCAGGAAAGCAAAAAACAACAAAAACACTTGATTCACAACTATCAAGGGCCAAACCAGAGCTGTACTGAACTGGTCAAGCCTCCATTTCGTGTGAATTAGGGCATCAGATCAGTGTCTTCAACCCAGACAACCACAGAGTGGTGGCTATTTCTGCGTTAGGTTCATCTACACTATAGATAAGGCCGGGGGAAACACAACTCTCGTCTTAAAAGAGTTGTGTGTGTGCAGGTATTTGTCCCGACCCTGCTCAAACACAACTGAAAATGAATAGACTACTCCTGGTCTTGAATTGATTTGTTGACCACGATTAAATTAGGTATGTTAAGAGCTGGAACAAAATCCTGCCTTCACACTACGGCCCACCAGAACCAGCGATGGCTCACTCCATAGGCTGAGCTAAGGCAATACGAGTGGTTTAGCTGTAACAGGGAAGGGAGGAAAACGTTTTTTTTGGGGGGGGGGGCCAGGGTCGTAGTCATTAGTGCAAATCACGCAGAATGTTTTGCAATGGGAAAAACAAGCGTTTCTTATTGAGACAAGTTCAGGTCGTTGCCTGCAGAGTTCGATTCCGTTTTAGTTTCCTAGTGAATAACGACCCAAGAGACACCACCAATATGAAGGGAGGGAGAAAAAAAATCATCACGTAAGAAATGATCCCAGGCCAGTTTCATAGTTGTGTTAGCTTATACTGGTTAGGGTTTGAGTGGGGACCACAGATTTGAGAACAGTCATATTGTTCCTCGTACTTGTTAAGAGGAGGCAAGGCACCACAATTAAAGCAGAGCAAAACAAAGATAATTTTCTTCCAAGAAAGCCAAAAACTGGTGACCTGGTGACCTGTATTTGAGAACCGATTGCCAACGAAATAACTTCCAAAGGTTTTTTTTTTAAATCAATGAATAACACACAACAAAAAAAAACAGCCATACGAGCATTGATCCAAGACGAAAACCGGCAAAATAATAAAAACAACTCGAATAAAATCAGTTAGAGACAGTTACAGTACGTGTTATCATATAACCTGTTCCCATAGTAACAGAGCAACCATCCCTTTCGACGTAGTGCAGCACCAATGACAGGTAAGCCACAAGAAAGTTGGGAAAAAACACATATTTTGGCAAATCGTTTCCAAAACCGTTTTTTTTTTTCTACAGCGGAGGGAAAACATTGTAGTTGTTATGCTGAACATAGGGAAAAATGGTTCCCTCATGATGAACAAAACATTTTTAAAAATGAAAATATAAAAAAAAACACCGACTGGTAGGCTACCTAAAAATGTGACGTGTGAAACACTTAAGCTACAAGAAGAGGCTACTTTGTGAGAAAACACTGTGGCGAGACAGAAAACAGTCTCTCGCTAGGGAGTGTTTTAAAAAAAATAAAAAAAAAGGCATTGTGATTTCAATTAAGTTTAGCCGTAGAGCCAAGTGACATGAATTACATATTAGCATTAGCTTCACTACTAGACTTACATTGTAGCTTAGCTTAGCGTTAGCTTAGCTTCACTAAAATAGAACTACATAGTAGCATTAGCTTCACTACTAGACTTACATTGTAGCTTAGCTTAGCGTTAGCTTAGCTTCACTAAAATAGAACTACATAGTAGCATTAGCTTCAGCTTAGCTTCACTAAAATAGAACTACATAGTAGCATTAGCTTCAGCTTAGCTTCACTAAAATAGAACTACATAGTAGCATTAGCTTCACTAAATAGAACTACATAGTAGCATTAGCTTCAGCTTAGCTTCACTAAATAGAACTACAAAGTAGCATTAGCTTCAGCTTCACTAAATAGAACTGCATAGTAGCATTAGCTTCAGCTTAGCTTCACTAAATATAATTACATTGTAGCATTAGCCATTAGCTTAGCCAATTGAATTCCAATGAAGCTTTAGCGAATTACATGTACAGTGTAGTGGGGCTATCAGCTTAGCGACGCAAGTGATTTCCTGTTTGATGCTACGGCTTCATTAGATAGATAAGAGGGGGAGCTGCTTGAAAGTGTTACAAGCTAAAAAAAAAGGCAGTTGTGGCATTTTTAAAGCTCTTCATAATTAAAACATTTTTTTTTAAAGACTTCTGCCCAGTCCCAAACCAATCCCTAGCCCCTAGATAGCGTGCACCAGGTAAGCAAATGACCCCTAGATAGTATACACTAAGTAATCAAAAATGGCACGAATTACCCGAAGCCTAGAAGGCCACCGGGGCGATTACCATATTGGTAATACCTGTACAATCCTCTCAGATTTACACAAACGTCTACTAGGGGCTAGGAGCCGATTTGGGAATGAGGCCGAACGGTAGTGTAAAAACCAACTTCTGCATCCCAAACGGCACTCCAATCCCTATTTTAGGATCCCTCATAGGAGAGCCCTGGTCTAAAGTAGTGCACTATTTAGGATCCCTCATAGGAGAGCCCTGGTCTAAAGTAGTGCACTATTTAGGATGCCCTATAGGAGAGCCCTGGTCTAAAGTAGTGCACTATTTAGGATGCCCTATAGGAGAGCCCTGGTCTAAAGTAGTGCACTATTTTAGGATCCCCTATAGGAGAGCCCTGGCCTAAAGTAGTGCACTATTTAGGATGCCCTATAGGAGAGCCCTGGTCTAAAGTAGTGCACTATTTAGGATCCCCTATAGGAGAGCCCTGGTCTAAAGTAGTGCACTATTTTAGGATCCCCTATAGGAGAGCCCTGGCCTAAAGTAGTGCACTATTTAGGATGCCCTATAGGAGAGCCCTGGCCTACAGTAGTGCACTATTTAGGATCCCCTATAGGAGAGCCCTGGCCTAAAGTAGTGCACTATTTTAGGATCCCCTATAGGGAGGGCCCTGGTCTAAAGTAGTGCACTATTTAGGAAATCAGGTGTCATTTGAGAGACAGAGACCAACGACATGATGAGACATTCCCAGGCCTTGGCTTGACGAGTGTCGACCAAACACTCTTAAGACAGTTTCAGAAAACGACAACCTTATACACACACACAACATGAAATAAAAAGTATATCTTTCTTTCGTTTCTTCTAAAAAGGTCTGGTGAGAGACTGATCAATTTAAGGCGATTGGCCAGGAAGATTTAAGGTTGCTATAGAAACTGGCTGAGATTATGGGGTGCATGTCAACCGTCTAAAAATGGCTTCCTTCCTCTCCCTTTTACCACCAAGCCTAATTTCCTCTCCTTAATCCGGAACAGACAGAGAAGGTGAAAGAGATGGGGTAGAGAGAGAGAGAGAACCTACTGCGAGCTTGCTTTCAGTTGTTCAACTCTTCAGATAACTACAACCCTGACCTTTTCTAGACTTTAAGACTTGCACAAAGCACCCCGAGGTCGCGTCACTCTTTCACACTAATAAAAGGGAGGAATCCAGTTTTTAGGCCGATTGAGACGCAGCCTGAATCACGTTATTCAATCTCCTCAGAGTTCTCTCTCTCTCTCTCTCTCTCGCTCTCAAATGGAGAGAAAAAAATCTATTTGGTAACAAAAAGTGTACTCCCTAAAACGTTATAATACAACAAAAAAACACATTTGAAAATGTACCTCGGCTAAAGCTTATAAAATATCATAAAGAATAAAAATAACAATAATATTCCTTGGTCCGTAAAAATTGTTACTATAATAAAATGTTTCACCCATAAAACAATAATGAAGTTTCTCTGCACACGAGTGACATCTCCATCATTACCAATGATAATGACCAATGATAACCAATAATGATTACCAATGATAATGACAACATCATTACCAAGCCCTTTGTTGTGGGTCAAAAAAAATAATAATCTAAACTTTGTAGAAAGTGTGAGTGTTGAAAATAAAAAATAGTTGTTCTCCAACAAATGTATAAAAAGGGCTCCTAGTTATTGTGTCATCCTGGAGGTGAAACCTCTCCCAGACAAGAATGACCCAGGCTGCAGTGTCATGTCCACAACCGCCCACACGGGGGCGCCAGAGAGAGGGGATCCCCCCCTCCCCCTCCTTCCAGGTCTGTCTTTCATCAGAACCTCATCTCTCTTCTTCCCTTCTCCTCTTCAACGTCAAATCGCTCTCTTTCCAAAGAGTCCTTGAGCGAGCGAGGGTGGTTTCAGAGCAGGTCCATGAGCCTCTCACACCCCCCCCCCCCCCCCCCCCCCCCCCCCCACACACACACACTTCCTCGCTGCTATGACGAAACCGACATCACCGATGACAACCCAACGCTATTGGTTGACCCTCCCCCTTGGCCAATCCCGTAGCCCGTCTGTCCTTCCGCCAAACCCCCTAAACCTCCCATCCCCAGACTCCCTGAGGAAGGTGAGGATGAGGACGAAGAGGAGATACTGTGGCTGTGGGTCTGGAGGATGGCCCCGGCAGCGCTGCAGTGAAGACGAGGGCCTGGTTCTGGGGTATAGGTGAAGGTGAGGGCCGTGGAGTAGATGACTCCGTCGTTGCGGACCAAGGTGACGGGGACCTGGACGGGCTGACGGACCCAGCGCCACCCTTCTCTGAAGGCGGAGATGTCAGGCACCACGCAGAGCACGCTCTCTCCACACCTGGGACAGAAGGGGTTAGACAAAAGACAAGATTCACCACGAGATCCGACCACGTTGTGGAGTCCGCGTTACCACGGAAACGGACTCGACCGCAGGTCATCCGCCTTCAGTCGCCCGTTCGTTAACTTAACAACAATTTAAAAAACGGGTTAGAGGTTAGCCTCCTCTGGTCTCTCCGGATATCAGTTGTGACTGTGGTTTGTACCTCACTTTTACATTTTACTGCTTTTGGGTCAAGTCTGTCCTCTTAAAAATTAAATTCATAGAAAAATAAAAAAACAGTTTTAATAATTGTATTTTCATGACAGTCTTCATCCATAATCTTCAATTACACGATTATACAGTTACCACGGTAACACGATACCCGCGTTACCATGCCAGCCATCTCTCTGTCACTCACACACACAGCTTACCTGTACATGGTGTCAGACTCGATATCTCCAAACCAGACTCGGAGATCTGGAGCAAAGTTCTGTCCTGTCAGCTCCAACATGGCCACATCACCTCCACCATTCAACTAGAGAGACAACAGAGGGGTTAGTGTGGGTCCTGTCCCCTCCACCATTCAACTAGAGAGACAACAGAGGGGTTAGTGTGGGTCCTGTCACCTCCACCATTCAACTAAAGAGACAACAGAGGGGTTAGTGTGGATCCTGTCCCCTCCACCATTCAACTAGAGACAACAGAGGGGTTAGTGTGGGTCCTGTCACCTCCACCATTCAACTAGAGACAACAGAGGGGTTAGTGTGGGTCCTGTCACCTCCACCATTCAACTAGAGACAACAGAGGGGTTAGTGTGGGTCCTGTCACCTCCACCATTCAACTAGAGACAACAGAGGGGTTAGTGTGGGTCCTGTCACCTCCACCATTCAACTAGAGACAACAGAGGGGTTAGTGTGGGTCCTGTCACCTCCACCATTCAACTAGAGACAACAGAGGGGTTAGTGTGGGTCCTGTCACCTCCACCATTCAACTAAAGAGACAACAGAGGGGTTAGTGTGGGTCCTGTCACCTCCACCATTCAACTAGAGACAACAGAGGGGTTAGTGTGGGTCCTGTCCCCTCCACCATTCAACTAGAGACAACAGAGGGGTTAGTGTGGGTCCTGTCCCCTCCACCATTCAACTAGAGAGACAACAGAGGGGTTAGTGTGGGTCCTGTCACCTCCACCATTCAACTAGAGAGACAACAGAGGGGTTAGTGTGGGTCCTGTCACCTCCACCATTCAACTAGAGACAACAGAGGGGTTAGTGTGGGTCCTGTCACCTCCACCATTCAACTAAAGAGACAACAGAGGGGTTAGTGTGGGTCCTGTCCCCTCCACCATTCAACTAGAGAGACAACAGAGGGGTTAGTGTGGGTCCTGTCACCTCCACCATTCAACTAGAGACAACAGAGGGGTTAGTGTGGGTCCTGTCACCTCCACCATTCAACTAGAGACAACAGAGGGGTTAGTGTGGGTCCTGTCACCTCCACCATTCAACTAGAGACAACAGAGGGGTTAGTGTGTGTCTGTGAGAGAGTAACTAGATATGTGGTGAGAGTAGGTGTGTGTGTGTGTGTGTGTAGGTGTGTGTGTGTGTAGGTGTGTGTGTACCTGCAGACTCTCCACCACAGGGACTGGTGTAACAGGACAGGGTACAGGACCCATCCCCTGGTAGAAGGTGTACTCTGCCTTGTCTGTACTGATGATGGTCCAGGAGGCTCCATCGTTTATCATCTCCTTACTGGGCTCTTTGGGGCAGGGCGTGGCCTGGGGGAGGAGTTATGTTAATTAGTCATTTACCTCCGTACTGGTCTTTTTGGGGAAGGGCGTGGCCTGGGGGAGGAGATATGTTAGTGGGTTAACTGCCTGTTCAGGGGCAGAACAACAGATTTGTACCTTGTCAGCTCGGGGGTTTGAACTGTGGTGAGGTGTTGCTTGAAGAAATGAGTGGCGTAATTTTTAAAAAAGGGGAGTGGCCATGCTGACAGCATTCCCCAACCTACAACCCACAACCCCTCCCCGTTAACCTCTTCATCCTACCCCCTCCTTTTTCGAACATTCTGTTAAAAATCGCGCAACATTTCAGCGTCCTGCTACTCATGCCAGGAATATAGTATATGCATATGATTAGTATGTGTGGATAGAAAACACTCTGAAGTTTATAAAACTGGTTAAATCATGTCTGTGACTATGACAGAACGTGTGTTTCATCGAAAAGCGCAAGAAAAACTGGTCACTGAAAGCTGAAAAAAGTATCCATGCGCCCCTTTCATGTATTGTTTAAAGGAAACCAAATTTAATATGGATGCACGGATGCAATTCCTACAGCTTCCACACGATGTCGCCAAAAACGTCATTTTTCATTGACCAAAATCCTTTGAGACATTACCAATAGATCCGTCATTCCATCCAGCCTACCTCAATCGATTTTGGAAGATTGAAAAATGGACACTGTTTTCTTGAGTAGCTGCTATTGAATACAGATCGCCCAGTGATCAATTTGATCGCTTATTAACGTTTACAAATACCTAAAGTTGGGTTATAAAAGTAGGTTGAAGTGTTTTGTCAAAGAATATAGGCAACTTATATAATTTTTAAACATGACGTTGCGTGTTGGAAGAGAGCTTTTTTCCTGATGCAGACAGGCCATACAAATGGATATTTTGGGCATTCATGGACGGATTTAATGGGGAAAAAGACCAATTTGTGATGTTTATGGGACATATAGGAGTGCCAACAAAGAATATCAAAGGTAATGAATGTTTTATATTTTATTTCTGCGTTTTTGTGTAGCGCCGGCTAAGCTAATTATTTTGTTTACGTCGCCTTCAGGCATTTTGGGGTGTTGCATGCTATCAGATAATAGCTTCTCATGCTTTCGCCGAAAAGCATTTTAAAAATCTGACTTGTTGGCTAGATTCACAACGAGTGTAGCTTTAATTCAATACCTTGCATGTGTATTTTAATGAACGTTTGAGTTTTAACGAGTACATTTAGCATTTAGCGTAGCGCATTTTCATTTCCAGGTCCAGATCAAGAAGTTAAACAAACAACAACTGGTCATTCAGTACAACACCGCTTCAGTTCAACGCGGAACGCTCCACAACGTCCTGAACGTTCCACAACGTCCTGAACGTTCCACAACGTCCTGAACGTTCCACAACGTACTGAACGTTCCACAACGTACTGAACGTTCCACAACGTACTGAACGTTCCACAACGTACTGAACGTTCCACAGCGTACTGAACGTTCCACAGCGTACTGAACGTTCCACAACGTACTGAACGTTCCACAACGTACTGAACGTTCCACAACGTACTGAACGTTCCACAACGTACTGAACGTTCCACAACGTACTGAACGTTCCACAACGTACTGAACGTTCCACAGCGTACTGAACGTTCCACAGCGTACTGAACGTTCCACAACGTACTGAACGTTCCACAGCGTACTGAACGTTCCACAACGTACTGAACGTTCCACAACGTACTGAACGTTCCACAACGTACTGAACGTTCCACAACGTACTGAACGTTCCACAGCGTACTGAACGTTCCACAGCGTACTGAACGTTCCACAGCGTACTGAACGTTCCACAGCGTACTGAACGTTCCACAGCGTACTGAACGTTCCACAGCGTACTGAACGTTCCACAACGTACTGAACGTTCCACAACGTACTGAACGTTCCACAACGTACTGAACGTTCCACAGCGTACTGAACGTTCCACAGCGTACTGAACGTTCCACAGCGTACTGAACGTTCCACAGCGTACTGAACGTTCCACAACGTACTGAACGTTCCACAACGTACTGAATGCAGACCTGGTCTCTTTGGGGAAGGGCGTGGCCTGGGGAAGGAGATATGATAAATGACAGATTTGCATCTCCTTACTGGTCTTTTTTGGGGGGCAGGGTGTGGGTGTATGCAAATAACGATACCAGGGTGGAATTAACCAGAAAAGAACCAGAAGACAACGACCGAAACCAATGGTCCAATAAGAAACTCTCAATAAACAGCGAGGGATTAGTTGAACTAGTGGTCCAATAAGAAACCTTCATTAAACAGGGAGGGACTAGATGAACTAGTGGTCCAATTAGAAACCCTCATTAAACAGGGAGGGACTAGATGAACTAGTGGTCCAATAAGGAACTCTGATTTTAGCTGAACAGACGGCTGGGAAAAGCTATTACCAGATACCACAAACCTGGCTCCGATCTACAAGGGGCTAGGAGTGTGTGTGTGTGTGTGTCCATCAGTGTGTGTGTGTGTGTGTGTGTGTGTGTGTGTGTGTATGTATGAGTGTGCGTCCATCAGTCTCTCTCTGTGTGTGTGTGTGTGTCCATCAGTCTGTGTGTGTGTGTGTGTGTGTGTGTGTGTGTGTGTGTACCTGGAACTGAATGATTCTCTCCTGTGAGAGACAGAGGTACATTCTCTCGGTGTCTTTCAGGTAGAAGGAACACTTGTGGAGCTGAGACACTGGGTCGTCTGCATCCATCAACGCTGTCTGCTTGTCCACCTTACGGATCACCTGGGGAGGAGGTGAGAGACACCCTGATTATCTATCACACATCACCTGGGGAGGAGGTGAGAGACACCCTGCTTATCTATCACACATCACCTGGGGAGGAGGTGAGAGATGACACCCTGATTATCTATCACACATCACCTGGGGAGGAGGTGAGAGACACCCTGCTTATCTATCACACATCACCTGGGGAGGAGGTGAGAGATGACACCCTGATTATCTATCACACATCACCTGGGGAGGAGGTGAGAGACACCCTGCTTATCTATCACACATCACCTGGGGAGGAGGTGAGAGATGACACCCTGATTATCTATCACACATCACCTGGGGAGGAGGTGAGAGACACCCTGCTTATCTATCACACATCACCTGGGGAGGAGGTGAGAGACACCCTGCTTATCTATCACACATCACCTGGGGAGGAGGTGAGAGATGACACACCCTGCTTATCTATCACACATCACCTGGGGAGGAGGTGAGAGATGACACCCTGATTATCTATCACACATCACCTGGGGAGGAGGTGAGAGACACCCTGCTTATCTATCACACATCACCTGGGGAGGAGGTGAGAGATGACACCCTGATTATCTATCACACATCACCTGGGGAGGAGGTGAGAGACACCCTGCTTATCTATCACACATCACCTGGGGAGGAGGTGAGAGATGACACACCCTGCTTATCTATCACACATCACCTGGGGAGGAGGTGAGAGATGACAAACCCTGCTTATCTATCACACATCACCTGGGGAGGAGGTGAGAGACACCCTGATTATCTATCACACATCACCTGGGGAGGAGGTGAGAGACACCCTGATTATCTATCACACATCACCTGGGGAGGAGGTGAGAGACACCCTGCTTATCTATCACACATCACCTGGGGAGGAGGTGAGAGACACCCTGCTTATCTATCACACATCACCTGGGGAGGAGGTGAGAGATGACACCCTGATTATCTATCACACATCACCTGGGGAGGAGGTGAGAGACACCCTGCTTATCTATCACACATCACCTGGGGAGGAGGTGAGAGATGACACCCTGATTATCTATCACACATCACCTGGGGAGGAGGTGAGAGACACCCTGATTATCTATCACACATCACCTGGGAATAGAGAACAGACCTGTAGGTAGAGAGGTGAATATATAGGAACAGGAGACAGACAGACAGACAGACCTGTAGGTAGAGAGGTGAATATATAGGAACAGGAGACAGACAGACCTGTAGGTAGAGAGGTGAATATATAGGAACAGGAGACAGACAGACAGACAGACCTGTAGGTAGAGAGGTGAATATGTAGGAACAGGAGACAGACAGACAGACAGACCTGTAGGTAGAGAGGTGAATATGTAGGAACAGGAGACAGACAGACAGACAGACCTGTAGGTAGAGAGGTGAATATATAGGAACAGGAGACAGACAGACAGACAGACCTGTAGGTAGAGAGGTGAATATATAGGAACAGGAGACAGACAGACCTGTAGGTAGAGAGGTGAATATATAGGAACAGGAGACAGACAGACAGACAGACCTGTAGGTAGAGAGGTGAATATGTAGGAACAGGAGACAGACAGACAGACAGACCTGTAGGTAAAGAGGTGAATATATAGGAACAGGAGACAGACAGACAGACCTGTAGGTAGAGAGGTGAATATATAGGAACAGGAGACAGACAGACCTGTAGGTAGAGAGGTGAATATATAGGAACAGGAGACAGACAGACCTGTAGGTAGAGAGGTGAATATATAGGAACAGGAGACAGACAGACCTGTAGGTAGAGAGGAGAATATATAGGAACAGGAGACAGACAGACCTGTAGGTAGAGAGGTGAATATATAGGAACAGGAGACAGACAGACCTGTAGGTAGAGAGGTGAATATATAGGAACAGGAGACAGACAGACCTGTAGGTAGAGAGGAGAATATATAGGAACAGGAGACAGACAGACAGACAGACCTGTAGGTAGAGAGGTGTATATGTAGGAACAGGAGACAGACAGACAGACAGACCTGTAGGTAGAGAGGTTAATATATAGGAACAGCAGACAGACAGACAGACAGACAGACCTGTAGGTAGAGAGGTGAATATATAGGAACAGGAGACAGACAGACAGACAGACCTGTAGGTAGAGAGGTGAATATATCGGAACAGGAGACAGACAGACAGACCTGTAGGTAGAGAGGTGAATATATAGGAACAGGAGACAGACAGACCTGTAGGTAGAGAGGAGAATATATAGGAACAGGAGACAGACAGACCTGTAAGTAGAGAGGTGAATATATAGGAACAGGAGACAGACAGACAGACAGACCTGTAGGTAGAGAGGTGAATATATAGGAACAGGAGACAGACAGACAGACAGACCTGTAGGTAGAGAGGTGAATATATAGGAACAGGAGACAGACAGACCTGTAGGTAGAGAGGTGAATATATAGGAACAGGAGACAGACAGACCTGTAGGTAGAGAGGAGAATATATAGGAACAGGAGACAGACAGACAGACAGACCTGTAGGTAGAGAGGTGTATATGTAGGAACAGGAGACAGACAGACAGACAGACCTGTAGGTAGAGAGGTTAATATATAGGAACAGCAGACAGACAGACAGACAGACAGACCTGTAGGTAGAGAGGTGAATATATAGGAACAGGAGACAGACAGACAGACAGACCTGTAGGTAGAGAGGTGAATATATCGGAACAGGAGACAGACAGACAGACAGACCTGTAGGTAGAGAGGTGAATATATAGGAACAGGAGACAGACAGACCTGTAGGTAGAGAGGAGAATATATAGGAACAGGAGACAGACAGACCTGTAAGTAGAGAGGTGAATATATAGGAACAGGAGACAGACAGACAGACAGACCTGTAGGTAGAGAGGTGAATATATAGGAACAGGAGACAGACAGACCTGTAAGTAGAGAGGTGAATATATAGGAACAGGAGACAGACAGACAGACAGACCTGTAGGTAGAGAGGTGAATATGTAGGAACAGGAGACAGACAGACAGACAGACCTGTAGGTAGAGAGGTGAATATATAGGAACAGCAGACAGACAGACAGACCTGTAGGTAGAGAGGTGAATATATAGGAACAGGAGACAGACAGACCTGTAGGTAGAGAGGTGAATATATAGGAACAGGAGACAGACAGACAGACAGACCTGTAGGTAGAGAGGTGAATATATAGGAACAGGAGACAGACAGACCTGTAGGTAGAGAGGTGAATATATAGGAACAGGAGACAGACAGACCTGTAGGTAGAGAGGTGAATATATAGGAACAGGAGACAGACAGACCTGTAGGTAGAGAGGTGAATATATAGGAACAGGAGACAGACAGACCTGTAGGTAGAGAGGTG
The DNA here is from genome assembly GCF_013265735.2 of Oncorhynchus mykiss. NCBI lineage: Eukaryota > Metazoa > Chordata > Actinopteri > Salmoniformes > Salmonidae > Oncorhynchus > Oncorhynchus mykiss. The sequence goes on along the minus strand of NW_023493730.1, from coordinate 149,104 downwards.
AATATATAGGAACAGGAGACAGACAGACCTGTAGGTAGAGAGGTGAATATATAGGAACAGGAGACAGACAGACCTGTAGGTAGAGAGGTGAATATATAGGAACAGGAGACAGACAGACCTGTAGGTAGAGAGGTGAATATATAGGAACAGGAGACAGACAGACCTGTAGGTAGAGAGGTGAATATATAGGAACAGGAGACAGACAGACCTGTAGGTAGAGAGGTGAATATATAGAACAGGAGACAGACAGACAGACCTGTAGGTAGAGAGGTGAATATATAGGAACAGGAGACAGACAGACCTGTAGGTAGAGAGGTGAATATATAGGAACAGGAGACAGACAGACCTGTAGGTAGAGAGGTGAATATATAGGAACAGGAGACAGACAGACCTGTAGGTAGAGAGGTGAATATATAGGAACAGGAGACAGACAGACCTGTAGGTAGAGAGGTGAATATATAGGAACAGGAGACAGACAGACCTGTAGGTAGAGAGGTGAATATATAGGAACAGGAGACAGACAGACCTGTAGGTAGAGAGGTGAATATATAGGAACAGGAGACAGACAGACCTGTAGGTAGAGAGGTGAATATATAGGAACAGGAGACAGACAGACAGACAGACCTGTAGGTAGAGAGGTGAATATGTAGGAACAGGAGACAGACAGACCTGTAGGTAGAGAGGAGAATATATAGGAACAGGAGACAGACAGACAGACAGACCTGTAGGTAGAGAGGTGAATATATAGGAACAGGAGACAGACAGACCTGTAGGTAGAGAGGTGAATATATAGGAACAGGAGACAGACAGACAGACAGACCTGTAGGTAGAGAGGTGAATATATAGGAACAGGAGACAGACAGACAGACAGACCTGTAGGTAGAGAGGTGAATATATAGGAACAGGAGACAGACAGACCTGTAGGTAGAGAGGTGAATATATAGGAACAGGAGACAGACAGACCTGTAGGTAGAGAGGTGAATATATAGGAACAGGAGACAGACAGACCTGTAGGTAGAGAGGTGAATATATAGGAACAGGAGACAGACAGACAGACAGACCTGTAGGTAGAGAGGTGAATATATAGGAACAGGAGACAGACAGACAGACCTGTAGGTAGAGAGGTGAATATATAGGAACAGGAGACAGACAGACCTGTAGGTAGAGAGGTGAATATATAGGAACAGGAGACAGACAGACCTGTAGGTAGAGAGGTGAATATATAGGAACAGGAGACAGACAGACCTGTAGGTAGAGAGGTGAATATATAGGAACAGGAGACAGACAGACCTGTAGGTAGAGAGGTGAATATATAGGAACAGGAGACAGACAGACCTGTAGGTAGAGAGGTGAATATATAGGAACAGGAGACAGACAGACCTGTAGGTAGAGAGGTGAATATATAGGAACAGGAGACAGACAGACCTGTAGGTAGAGAGGTGAATATATAGGAACAGGAGACAGACAGACCTGTAGGTAGAGAGGTGAATATATAGGAACAGGAGACAGACAGACAGACAGACCTGTAGGTAGAGAGGTGTATATATAGGAACAGGAGACAGACAGACAGACAGACCTGTAGGTAGAGAGGTGAATATATAGGAACAGGAGACAGACAGACCTGTAGGTAGAGAGGTGAATATATAGGAACAGGAGACAGACAGACCTGTAGGTAGAGAGGAGAATATATAGGAACAGGAGACAGACAGACAGACAGACCTGTAGGTAGAGAGGTGTATATATAGGAACAGGAGACAGACAGACAGACAGACCTGTAGGTAGAGAGGTGAATATATAGGAACAGGAGACAGACAGACCTGTAGGTAGAGAGGTGAATATATAGGAACAGGAGACAGACAGACCTGTAGGTAGAGAGGAGAATATATAGGAACAGGAGACAGACAGACCTGTAAGTAGAGAGGTGAATATATAGGAACAGGAGACAGACAGACAGACAGACCTGTAGGTAGAGAGGTGAATATATAGGAACAGGAGACAGACAGACCTGTAGGTAGAGAGGAGAATATATAGGAACAGGAGACAGACAGACAGACCTGTAGGTAGAGAGGTGTATATGTAGGAACAGGAGACAGACAGACAGACAGACCTGTAGGTAGAGAGGTGAATATATAGAACAGGAGACAGACAGACAGACCTGTAGGTAGAGAGGTGTATATGTAGGAACAGGAGACAGACAGACAGACAGACCTGTAGGTAGAGAGGTGTATATGTAGGAACAGGAGACAGACAGACAGACAGACAGACCTGTAGGTAGAGAGGTGAATATATAGGAACAGGAGACAGACAGACAGACCTGTAGGTAGAGAGGTGTATATGTAGGAACAGGAGACAGACAGACCTGTAGGTAGAGGTGAGACACGTTGGTACGTACCAGTCTAGGCAGCGCCATACCAGTGACAGAACAGACCAGTTTGACAGTCTGACCATAGTGGATGTATCCATCCCTCACCGCAAACTCCTCCCCTTCCGGCTCTTCCTCCTCCACTACAGGGAGAGAGTCATAGTTACTATAACAACCCTCTATATATAGTTACTATAACTCCTCCCCTTCCGGCTCTTCCTCCTCCACTACAGGGAGAGAGTCATAGTTACTATAACAACCCTCTATATATAGTTACTATAACTCCTCCCCTTCCGGCTCTTCCTCCTCCACTACAGGGAGAGAGTCATAGATATTACTGTAGGAAACACATGTAATAACTGATATAGTTACTATAACAACCCTCTATATATAGTTACTATAACTCCTCCCCTTCCGGCTCTTCCTCCTCCACTACAGGGAGAGAGTCATAGATATTACTGTAGGAAACACATGTAATAACTGATATAGTTACTATAACAACCCTCTATATATAGTTACTATAACTCCTCCCCTTCCGGCTCTTCCTCCTCCACTACAGGGAGAGAGTCATAGATATTACTGTAGGAAACACATGTAATAACTGATATAGTTACTATAACAACCCTCTATATATAGTTACTATAACTCCTCCCCTTCCGGCTCTTCCTCCTCCACTACAGGGAGAGAGTCATAGATATTACTGTAGGAAACACACGTAATAACTGATATAGTTACTATAACAACCCTCTATATATAGTTACTATAACTCCTCCCCTTCCGGCTCTTCCTCCTCCACTACAGGGAGAGAGTCATAGATATTACTGTAGGAAACACATGTAATAACTGATATAGTTACTATAACAACCCTCTATATATAGTTACTATAACGACCCTCTATATAGTTACTATAACAACCCTCTATATATAGTTACTATAACTCCTCCCCTTCCGGCTCTTCCTCCTCCACTACAGGGAGAGAGTCAGATATTACTGTAGGAAACACATGTAATAACTGATATAGTTACTATAACAACCCTCTATATATAGTTACTATAACAACCCTCTATATATAGTTACTATAACAACCCTCTATATATAGTTACTATAACAACCCTCTATATATAGTTACTATAACAACCCTCTATATATAGTTACTATAACTCCTCCCCTTCCGGCTCTTCCTCCTCCACTACAGGGAGAGAGTCATAGATATTACTGTAGGAAACACATGTAATAACTGATATAGTTACTATAACAACCCTCTATATATAGTTACTATAACGACCCTCTATATATAGTTACTATAACAACCCTCTATATATAGTTACTATAACGACCCTCTATATATAGTTACTATAACGACCCTCTATATATAGTTACTATAACAACCCTCTATATATAGTTACTATAACGACCCTCTATATATAGTTACTATAACAACCCTCTATATATAGTTACTATAACTCCTCCCCTTCCGGCTCTTCCTCCTCCACTACAGGGAGAGAGTCAGTTATTACTGTAGGAAACACATGTAATAACTCATATAGTTACTATAACAACCCTCTATATATAGTTACTATAACAACCCTCTGTATATAGTTACTATAACTCCTCCCCTTCCGGCTCTTCCTCCTCCACTACAGGGAGAGAGTCATAGATATTACTGTAGGAAACACATGTAATAACTGATATAGTTACTATAACGACCCTCTATATATAGTTACTATAACAACCCTCTATATATAGTTACTATAACAACCCTCTATATATAGTTACTATAACAACCCTCTATATATAGTTACTATAACGACCCTCTATATATAGTTACTATAACAACCCTCTATATATATAGTTACTATAACAACCCTCTATATATAGTTACTATGGGGCGGCAGGGTAGCCTAGTGGTTAGAGCGTTGGACTAGTAACCGGAAAGTTGCGAGTTCAAACCCCCGAGCTGACAAGGTACAAATCTGTCGTTCTGCCCCTGAACAGGCAGTTAACCCACTGTTCCCAGGCCGTCATTGAAAATAAGAATTTGTTCTTAACTGACTTGCCTGGTTAAATAAAGGTAAAATAAAAATAAAAATAAAACTATAACAACCCTCCATATATAGTTACTATAACAACCCTCCATATATAGTTACTATAACAACCCTCCATATATAGTTACTATAACAACCCTCTATATATAGTTACTATAACAACCCTCCATATATAGTTACTATAACAACCCTCTATATATAGTTACTATAACAACCCTCTATATATAGTTACTATAACAACCCTCTATATATCTATATATAGTTACTATAACAACCCTCGATATGATGCTATACATCTTTATCTGAAGTCTTGTCTTGGTGGCATTGACTTCGACATCACCATGGCAATGCAGCATAATTAACAGAGAAACAACATGATTGGCTGAAACAGAGGAGGAGAGAGAGTTCAACAGACGGAAGACAGAGGAAGCTATTAGAGGAAAGTGAAGATATTAAGGAAATGGAGAAGGGAAGAGAGGGGCGGGGCCGGAGGGAAGAGAGGGGCGGGGCCGGAGGGAAGAGAGGAGAGGAGGGTAACTTACAGAGGTGTATGTAGAAGGCTCCCCACTGTTGTGAACTGGCATGGAGGGAAGAGAGGGGCGGGGCTGAAGGGGAGGGGCTGGAGGGAAGAGAGGGGCGGGGCTGAAGGGGAGGGGCTGGAGGGAAGAGAGGGGCTGGGCCGAAGGGAAGAGAGGGGCGGGGCTGAAGGAGAGGAGGGAGGGGTAACTTACAGAGGTGTATGTAGAAGGCTCCCCACTGTTGTGAACTGGCATGGAGGGAAGAGAGGGGCGGGGCTGAAGGGAAGAGAGGGGCGGGGCTGAAGGGAAGAGAGGGGCGGGGCTGAAGGGAAGAGAGGGGCGGGGCTGAAGGGAAGAGAGGGGCGGGGCTGAAGGAGAGGAGGGAGGGGTAACTTACAGAGGTGTATGTAGAAGGCTCCCCACTGTTGTGAACTGGCATGGAGGGAAGAGAGGGGCGGGGCTGAAGGGGAGGGGCGGGGCTGGAGGGAAGAGAGGGGCCGAAGGGAAGAGAGGGGCGGGGCTGAAGGGAAGAGGGGCGGGGCTGAAGGAGAGGAGGGAGGGGTAACTTACAGAGGTGTATGTAGAAGGCTCCCCACTGTTGTGAACTGGCATGGAGGGAAGAGAGGGGCGGGGCCGAATGGAAGAGAGGGGCGGGGCTGAAGGGAAGAGAGGGGCGGGGCTGAAGGGAAGAGAGGGGCGGGGCTGAAGGGAAGAGGGGCGGGGCTGAAGGAGAGGAGGGAGGGGTAACTTCCAGAGGTGTATGTAGAAGGCTCCCCACTGTTGTGAACTGGCATGGAGGGAAGAGAGGGGCGGGGCTGAAGGGGAGGGGCGGGGCTGGAGGGAAGGGAGGGGCCGAAGGGAAGAGAGGGGCGGGGCTGAAGGAGAGGAGGGAGGGGTAACTTACAGAGGTGTATGTAGAAGGCTCCCCACTGTTGTGAACTGGCATGGAAGTTCCCTCCCTCCACGTGTAGATAGCGGGTACTGACGGTCTGAGAACGCAACCGGTTAAACAACGCAACCTTGGTGCCTGACGCTATACACACTAGAGAGAGAAAGAGAGTAGGGAGAGAGAAAGGAAGGGAGAGATGGGAGAGGGTAGGGAGTGAGGGAGAGGGTAGGGAGGGAGAGAGTAGGGAGGGAGAGAGAGAGGAGAGGGTAGGGAGTGAGGGAGAGGGTAGGGAGTGAGGGAGAGGGTAGGGAGTGAGGGAGAGGGTAGGGAGTGAGGGAGAGGGTAGGGAGTGAGGAAGAAGGGAAGAGAGTGAGGAAGAAGGGAGAGAGTGAGGAAGAAGGGAGAGAGTGAGGAAGAAGGGAGAGAGTGAGGAAGAAGGGAGAGAGTGAGGAAGAAGGGAGAGAGTGAGGAAGAAGGGAGAGAGTGAGGAAGAAGGGAGAGAGTGAGGAAGAAGGGAGAGAGTGAGGAAGAAGGGAGAGAGTGAGGAAGAAGGGAGAGAGTGAGGAAGAAGGGAGAGAGTGAGGAAGAAGGGAGAGAGTGAGGAAGAAGGGAGAGAGTGAGGAAGAAGGGAGAGAGTGAGGAAGAAGGGAGAGAGTGAGGAAGAAGGGAGAGAGTGAGGAAGAAGGGAGAGAGTGAAGAAGAAGGGAGAGAGTGAAGAAGAAGGGAGAGAGTGAGGGAGAGAGTGAGGGAGAGGGTAGGGAGTGAGGGAGAGGGTAGGGAGTGAGGGAGAGGGTAGGGAGTGAGGGAGAGGGTAGGGAGTGAGGGAGAGGGTAGGGAGGGAGGGAGGAGAGAGTGAGGGAAAGAGTGAGGGAGTGAGGAAGAGGGTAGGGAGTGAGGGAGAGGGTAGGGAGTGAGGGAGAGGGTAGGGAGTGAGGGAGAGGGTAGGGAGTGAGGGAGAGGGTAGGGAGTGAGGGAGACGGTTAGATATGCATTCATGAAGAGATCATGAAAGAGAGACCACACTTTGAAGTTGATCATTGTCAAATGAAAACCGCAGAGTTACAACAGAGCTCGTAAAAAAAGACCTTTGTCCCGAAACCACTCAGGAAAACCGTACCACTGCGCATCAAGCGTGTGTGTGTGTGTGTGTTCTGCATACTCAGTCAGCTCTATGTAACCGTAAATCTTCTCTAAATGTGGCATCCTGTGTGTGAGAGAGAGAAACGGATGGGTCCAAATACTATTCAAAACATTTCAGTCCCGTTCACATGCACTTAAAGGATTCAGATATATGTTTTATTTGAAATGAAAAGTAGTTGAATATTAATGTATTTAAAAAATAAAAACAGGTATTTGAAAATCCTCTCAAATACAATTTTGTAGACTATTTGGACTTCTACAAATAACTATTAAAATTAAAACCAAATAAAAGTACTTGTTTTGGGCTTCCTATTCCCTATGTAGTGCACTACTTTAGACCAGAGCCCTATAGAACCCTATTCACTATGTAGTGCACTACTTTAGACCAGAGCCCTATAGAACCCTATTCCCTATGTAGTGCACTACTTTAGACCAGAGCCCTATAGAACCCTATTCCCTATGTAGTGCACTACTTTAGACCAGAGCCCTATAGAACCCTATTCCCTATGTAGTGCACTACTTTAGACCAGAGCCCTATAGAACCCTATTCCCTATGTAGTGCACTACTTTAGACCAGAGACCTATAGAACCCTATTCCCTATGTAGTGCACTACTTTAGACCAGAGACCTATAGAACCCTATTCCCTATGTAGTGCACTACTTTAGACCAGAGACCTATAGAACCCTATTCCCTATGTAGTGCACTACTTTAGACCAGAGCCCTATAGAACCCTATTCCCTATGTAGTGCACTACTTTAGACCAGAGCCCTATAGAACCCTATTCCCTATGTAGTGCACTACTTTAGACCAGAGACCTATAGAACCCTATTCCCTATGTAGTGCACTACTTTAGACCAGAGCCCTATAGAACCCTATTCCCTATGTAGTGCACTACTTTAGACCAGAGCCCTATAGAACCCTATTCCCTTTGTAGTGCACTACTTTAGACCAGAGCCCTATAGAACCCTATTCCCCATGTAGTGCACTACTTTAGACCAGAGACCTATAGAACCCTATTCCCTATGTAGTGCACTACTTTAGACCAGAGACCTATAGAACCCTATTCCCTATGTAGTGCACTACTTTAGACCAGAGACCTATAGAACCCTATTCCCTATGTAGTGCACTACTTTAGACCAGAGCCCTATAGAACCCTATTCCCCATGTAGTGCACTACTTTAGACCAGAGACCTATAGAACCCTATTCCCTATGTAGTGCACTACTTTAGACCAGAGACCTATAGAACCCTATTCCCTATGTAGTGCACTACTTTAGACCAGAGACCTATAGAACCCTATTCCCTATGTAGTGCACTACTTTAGACCAGAGACCTATAGAACCCTATTCCCTATGTAGTGCACTACTTTAGACCAGAGACCTATAGAACCCTATTCCCTATGTAGTGCACTACTTTAGACCAGAGCCCTATAGAACCCTATTCCCCATGTAGTGCACTACTTTAGACCAGAGACCTATAGAACCCTATTCCCTATGTAGTGCACTACTTTAGACCAGAGACCTATAGAACCCTATTCCCTATGTAGTGCACTACTTTAGACCAGAGACCTATAGAACCCTATTCCCTATGTAGTGCACTACTTTAGACCAGAGCCCTATAGAACCCTATTCCCTATGAAGTGCACTACTTTAGACCAGAGCCCTATAGAACCCTATTACATTTATTATCCATTACTGTGGAAATGTGTGTGTGTGTGTGTGTGTGTGTGTGTGGTCCTAGTCATGCGCGTTCCTCTCCATACTCACGGTCAGCGTTCTTCAGAGACTGTTTCTTCTTGGACGGTTTAGAGATAACTTTGATCCTCTTACTAAGGAAGACTCCTATGTCTGTACTGTTACCATAGAACATCTTGACTGACAGCATGAAGTGTTTCCTCTTGTCACTGTCACTGATGTATAGAGTCTTAGCTGTGCAGAAGTCCTGGGGGGAGAGAGGAAGAGAGGAGGGGGAGAGAGGAGGGAGAGAGAGGAGGGAGAGAGAGGAGGGAGAGAGAGGAGGGAGAGAGAGGAGGGAGAGAGAGGAGGGAGAGAGAGGAGGGAGAGAGAGGAGAGAGAGAGAGGAGAGGAGAGAGAGGAAAGGAGAGAAGGAGAGGAGAGAGGGAGAGGAGAGAGAGGGAGAGAGAGAGGAGGGAGAGAGAGGAGGGAGAGAGAGAAAGAGGAGGGAGAGAGAAGGAAGTATTTTGCGAGAAGAGAAGTTATTTGAGTGTGGAAACACAGGATGCAGAAGTTCTGTGGGGAAAGACTGAGGGAGGGGTGTGTTTCACTGTTCTGCCTCTGTGTGTGTGTGTGTGTGTGTGTGTGTGTGTGTGTGTGTGTGTGTGTGTGTGTGTAGACACACGGTTTTACCCTTGCAGACATTCTGGGGAGAGAAAATGAGGAAATGTGGGTTTCAGTCAGCGTGTCTGTGTGTGTCAGCGTGTCTGTGTGTCAGTGTGTGTCAGTGTGTGTGTGTGTGTCAGTGTGTGTGTGTGTGTCAGTGTGTGTGTGTGTGTGTGTGTGTGTGTCAGTGTGACTCTCCCTCTGTGTGTGTGTGTGTGTGTGTCAGTGTATGTGTGTGTCAGTGTGACTCTCCCTCTGTGTGTGTGTGTGTGTGTGTGTGTGTGTCAGTGTGTGTGTGTGTGTGTGTGTTGTCCCTTACCTTCCCCTCTATGTTGAGCTGCTGCATCTCCTGGTCACTGTTTCCTATCCCTATAAAGGCACAGGGCTGAGCCTCCTGCTCTGAACAGCCCTCTCTCTCCATCTCCTCTGTCTTCTTCTTCCAGCCACAGCCCATCAGATAGATACAAGGAGGAGGGCAGAAGAACCTACAGGACAGACAGATCAGCCCATCAGATAGATACAAGGAGGGGGGGGGACCTAAAGGACAGATCAGCCCATCAGATAGATACAAGGAGGAGGGCAGAAGAACCTACAGGACAGACAGATCAGCCCATCAGATAGATACAAGGAGGAGGGCAGAAGAACCTACAGGACAGACAGATCAGCCCATCAGATAGATACAAGGAGGGGGGGGGACCTAAAGGACAGATCAGCCCATCAGATAGATACAAGGAGGGGGGGCAGAAGAACCTAAAGGACAGACAGATCAGCCCATCAGATAGATACAAGGAGGAGGGCAGAAGAACCTACAGGACAGACAGATCAGCCCATCAGATAGATACAAGGAGGGGGGGCAGAAGAACCTAAAGGTCAGACAGATCAGCCCATCAGATAGATACAAGGAGGAGGGCAGAAGAACCTACAGGACAGACAGATCAGCCCATCAGATAGATACAAGGAGGGGGGGGGACCTAAAGGACAGATCAGCCCATCAGATAGATACAAGGAGGGGGGGCAGAAGAACCTAAAGGTCAGACAGATCAGCCCATCAGTTAGATACAAGGAGGGGGGGCAGAAGAACCTAAAGGTCAGACAGATCAGCCCATCAGTTAGATACAAGGAGGAGGGCAGAAGAACCTAAAGGACAGACAGATCAGCCCATCAGATAGATACAAGGAGGGGGGGGGGACCTAAAGGACAGATCAGCCCATCAGATAGATACAAGGAGGGGGGCAGAAGAACCTACAGGACAGATCAGCCCATCAGATAGATACAAGGAGGAGGGCAGAAGAACCTAAAGGACAGACAGATCAGCCCATCAGTTAGATACAAGGAGGAGGGCAGAAGAACCTAAAGGACAGACAGATCAGCCCATCAGATACAGTGCCTTGCGAAAGTATTCGGCCCCCTTGAACTTTGCGACCTTTTGCCACATTTCAGGCACCAAACATAAAGACATAAAACTGTATTTTTTTGTGAAGAATCAACAACAAGTGGGACACAATCATGAAGTGGAACGACATTTATTGGATATTTCAAACTTTTTTAACAAATCAAAAACTGAAAAATTGGGCGTGCAAAATTATTCAGCCCCCTTAAGTTAATACTTTGTAGCGCCACCTTTTGCTGCGATTACAGCTGTAAGTCGCTTGGGGTATGTCTCTATCAGTTTTGCACATCGAGAGACTGAAATTTTTTCCCATTCCTCCTTGCAAAACAGCTCGAGCTCAGTGAGGTTGGATGGAGAGCATTTGTGAACAGCAGTTTTCAGTTCTTTCCACAGATTCTCGATTGGATTCAGGTCTGGACTTTGACTTGGCCATTCTAACACCTGGATATGTTTATTTTTGAACCATTCCATTGTAGATTTTGCTTTATGTTTTGGATCATTGTCTTGTTGGAAGACAAATCTCCGTCCCAGTCTCAGGTCTTTTGCAGACTCCATCAGGTTTTCTTCCAGAATGGTCCTGTATTTGGCTCCATCCATCTTCCCATCAATTTTAACCATCTTCCCTGTCCCTGCTGAAGAAAAGCAGGCCCAAACCATGATGTTGCCACCACCATGTTTGACAGTGGGGATGGTGTGTTCAGCTGTGTTGCTTTTACGCCAAACATAACGTTTTGCATTATTGCCAAAAAGTTCAATTTTGGTTTCATCTGACCAGAGCACCTTCTTCCACATGTTTGGTGTGTCTCCCAGGTGGCTTGTGGCAAACTTTAAACGACACTTTTTATGGATATCTTTAAGAAATGGCTTTCTTCATGCCACTCTTCCATAAAGGCCAGATTTGTGCAATATACGACTGATTTTTGTCCTATGGACAGAGTCTCCCACCTCAGCTGTAGATCTCTGCAGTTCATCCAGAGTGATCATGGGCCTCTTGGCTGCATCTCTGATCAGTCTTCTCCTTGTATGAGCTGAAAGTTTAGAGGGACGGCCAGGTCTTGGTAGATTTGCAGTGGTTTGATACTCCTTCCATTTCAATATTATCGCTTGCACAGTGCTCCTTGGGATGTTTAAAGCTTGGGAAATCTTGTTGTATCCAAATCCGGCTTTAAACTTCTTCACAACAGTATCTCGGACCTGCCTGGTGTGTTCCTTGTTCTTCATGATGCTCTCTGCGCTTTTGACGGACCTCTGAGACTATCACAGTGCAGGTGCATTTATACGGAGACTTGATTACACACAGGTGGATTGTATTTATCATCATTAGTCATTTAGGTCAACATTGGATCATTCAGAGATCCTCACTGAACTTCTGGAGAGAGTTTGCTGCACTGAAAGTAAAGGGGCTGAATAATTTTGCACTCCCAATTTTTCAGTTTTTGATTTGTTAAAAAAGTTTTAAATATCCAATAAATGTCGTTCCACTTCATGATTGTGTCCCACTTGTTGTTGATTCTTCACTAAAAAATACAGTTGTATATCTTTATGTTTGAAGCCTGAAATGTGGCAAAAGGTCGCAAAGTTCAAGGGGGCCGAATACTTTCGCAAGGCACTGTAGATACAAGGAGGAGGGCAGAAGAACCTACAGGACAGACAGATCAGCCCATCAGATAGATACAAGGAGGAGGGCAGAAGAACCTACAGGACAGACAGATCAGCCCATCAGATAGATACAAGGAGGAGGGCAGAAGAACCTACAGGACAGACAGATCAGCCCATCAGATAGATACAAGGAGGAGGGCAGAAGAACCTACAGGACAGACAGATCAGCCCATCAGATAAATACAAGGAGGGGGGCAGAAGAACCTACAGGACAGATCAGCCCATCAGATAGATACAAGGAGGAGGGCAGAAGAACCTACAGGACAGACAGATCAGCCCATCAGATAGATACAAGGAGGAGGGCAGAAGAACCTACAGGACAGACAGATCAGCCCATCAGATAAATACAAGGAGGGGGGCAGAAGAACCTACAGGACAGATCAGCCCATCAGATAGATACAAGGAGGAGGGCAGAAGAAACCAAAGGACAGACAGATCAGCCCATCAGATAGATACAAGGAGGAGGGCAGAAGAACCTACAGGACAGACAGATCAGCCCATCAGATAGATACAAGGAGGAGGGCAGAAGAACCTACAGGACAGACAGATCAGCCCATCAGATAGATACAAGGAGGGGGGGGGACCTAAAGGACAGATCAGCCCATCAGATAGATACAAGGAGGAGGGCAGAAGAAACCAAAGGTCAGACAGATCAGCCCATCAGTTAGATACAAGGAGGAGGGCAGAAGAACCTAAAGGACAGACAGACTATCAACTATAGAGACACCAAGAATACCGTTCTCTCTCTCTCACACAGAGACACCATGAATAATCCCGTTCTCTCTCTCACACAGAGACACCAAGAATACCGTTCTCTCTCTCACAGAGACACCAAGAATCCCGTTCTCTCTCTCTCACACAGAGACACCATGAATAATCCCGTTCTCTCTCTCACAGAGACACCATGAATAATACCGTTCTCTCTCTCACACAGAGACACCATGAATAATCCCGTTCTCTCTCTCTCTCACAGAGACACCATGAATACCGTTCTCTCTCTCACACAGAGACACCATGAATAATACCGTTCTCTCTCTCACACAGAGACACCAAGAATACCGTTCTCTCTCTCACAGAGACACCAAGAATACCGTTCTCTCTCTCTCACACAGAGACACCATGAATAATCCCGTTCTCTCTCTCACACAGAGACACCATGAATAATACCGTTCTCTCTCTCTCACACAGAGACACCATGAATAATACCGTTCTCTCTCTCTCACAGAGACACCATGAATAATACCGTTCTCTCTCTCACACAGAGACACCATGAATAATCCCGTTCTCTCTCTCACACAGAGACACCATGAATAATACCGTTCTCTCTCTCACACAGAGACACCATGAATCCCGTTCTCTCTCTCTCTCACAGAGACACCATGAATACCGTTCTCTCTCTCTCTCTCACAGAGACACCATGAATACCGTTCTCTCTCTCTCTCACACAGAGACACCATGAATAATACCGTTCTCTCTCTCACACAGAGACACCATGAATAATACCGTTCTCTCTCTCTCTCACAGAGACACCATGAATAATCCCGTTCTCTCTCTCACACAGAGACACCATGAATAATCCCGTTCTCTCTCTCTCACAGAGACACCATGAATAATACCGTTCTCTCTCTCACACAGAGACACCATGAATAATACCGTTCTCTCTCTCACACAGAGACACCATGAATCCCGTTCTCTCTCTCTCTCACAGAGACACCATGAATACCGTTCTCTCTCTCTCTCACAGAGACACCATGAATCCCGTTCTCTCTCTCATACAGAGACACCATGAATACCGTTCTCTCTCTCTCACACAGAGACACCATGAATCCCGTTCTCTCTCACACAGAGACACCATGAATCCCGTTCTCTCTCTCTCTCACAGAGACACCATGAATCCCGTTCTCTCTCTCTCTCACAGAGACACCATGAATCCCGTTCTCTCTCTCATACAGAGACACCATGAATACCGTTCTCTCTCTCTCACACAGAGACACCATGAATCCCGTTCTCTCTCTCTCTCACAGAGACACCATGAATCCCGTTCTCTCTCTCTCTCACAGAGACACCATGAATCCCGTTCTCTCTCTCTCACACAGAGACACCATGAATCCCGTTCTCTCTCTCACACAGAGACACCATGAATACCGTTCTCTCTCTCACACAGAGACACCATGAATCCCGTTCTCTCTCTCACACAGAGACACCATGAATCCCGTTCTCTCTCTCACACAGAGACACCATGAATCCCGTTCTCACTCTCACACAGAGATACCATGAATCCCGTTCTCTCGCTCATACAGACCTCTTCTCGTTGCCGTAAGACTTCTGTGCCACTTTAGCGTGTAGTATGAGTAAGGTCTGGTCTCCCCTCTCCTTCAGGTAGTTTCTCATGGCCTCTCTATAGGGGGAAAAACACAACGTTCAGACAACATTTATTGAACATAATCAAACAACAATGTTCTGTCGACAGCGTCACAGAGATGCACCGGGGTACAGAGCTACATAGAGGCACCGGGGTACAGAGCCACACAGAGGCACCGGGGTACAGAGCCACACAGAGGCACCGGGGTACAGAGCCACACAGAGGCACCGGGGTACAGAGCCACACAGAGGCACCGGGGTACAGAGCCACACAGAGGCACCGGGGTACAGAGCCACACAGAGGCACAGATCCACATAGAGGCACTGGGGTACAGCGCTACATAGATGCACCAGGGTACAGAGCCACATAGAGGCACCGGGGTACAGATCCACATAGAGGCACCAGGGTACAGATCCACATAGAGGCACCGGGGTACAGCGCTATATAGAGGCACCGGGGTACAGATCCACATAGAGGCACCGGGGTACAGATCCACATAGAGGCACCGGGGTACAGCGCTATATAGAGGCACCGGGGTACAGCGCTACATAGATGCACCGGGGTACAGATCCACATAGAGGCACCGGGGTACAGATCCACATAGAGGCACCAGGGTACAGATCCACATAGAGGCACCAGGGTACAGCGCTATATAGAGGCACCGGGGTACAGCGCTATATAGAGGCACCGGGGTACAGATCCACATAGAGGCACCGGGGTACAGATCCACATAGAGGCACCGGGGTACAGATCCACATAGAGGCACCAGGGTACAGATCCACATAGAGGCACCAGGGTACAGATCCACATAGATGCACCAGGGTACAGATCCACATAGATGCACCAGGGTACAGATCCACATAGAGGCACCGGGGTACAGATCCACATAGAGGCACCGGGGTACAGATCCACATAGAGGCACCGGGGTACAGATCCACATAGATGCACCAGGGTACAGATCCACATAGAGGCACCAGGGTACAGATCCACATAGATGCACCAGGGTACAGATCCACATAGAGGCACCGGGGTACAGATCCACATAGAGGCACCAGGGTACAGATCCACATAGAGGCACCGGGGTACAGCGCTATATAGAGGCACCGGGGTACAGCGCTACATAGATGCACCAGGGTACAGATCCACATAGAGGCACCAGGGTACAGCGCTATATAGAGGCACCGGGGTACAGATCCACATAGAGGCACCAGGGTACAGATCCACATAGAGGCACCGGGGTACAGCGCTATATAGAGGCACCGGGGTACAGCGCTACATAGATGCACCAGGGTACAGATCCACATAGAGGCACCGGGGTACAGCGCTATATAGAGGCACCGGGGTACAGCGCTACATAGATGCACCAGGGTACAGCGCTATATAGAGGCACCGGGGTACAGCGCTACATAGATGCACCAGGGTACAGATCCACATAGAGGCACCGGGGTACAGCGCTATATAGAGGCACCGGGGTACAGCGCTACATAGAGGCACCGGGGTACAGCGCTACATAGATGCACCGGGGTACAGCGCTATATAGAGGCACCGGGGTACAGCGCTACATAGAGGCACCGGGGTACAGCGCTACATAGAGGCACCGGGGTACAGCGCTACACAGAGGAACCAGGGTACAGAGCTACATAGAGGCACCGGGGTACAGCGCTACACAGAGGAACCAGGGTACAGAGCTACATAGATGCACCGGGGTACAGAGCCACATAGAGGCACATAGAGCAAAATGTTAATTAAAGGTTACATTTAAATAAAAAATATATATAATAAGCGTTCAGACAAAGCTTATTCAAGGTAATATCACAACTATGCAAAGATACATAGAACTGGGTGAAATAACAAGGGTGTATACGCCATCGGTCAAATACAACGGTGAATTTGGGGAGGCAGGTAGCCTGGTGGTTAGAGCGTTGGGCAGGTAACCGAAAGGTTGCTAGATCGAATCCCCGAGCTGACAAGGTAAAAAGATCCGTGGTTCTGCCCCCTGAACAAGGCAGTTATCCCCGGTAGGCCGTCATTGTAAATAAGAATTTATTCTTAACTGACTGGCCTGGTTAAATAAAATAAATAAATGCTCTTAGACACTTGAGTTGCAGTATGAATGGTGTGTATATAGAAACGGGTGTAAAATAAATCTTATGGCAAAGTGGAAGAAATGAATGTGGATAAGTGGTTCTACACCTTAGTAATACAAACGCTGTGGAGGTGGAAGCTAGACGTTTCTCACGTTTAAATGAGACTGACGAGTTATGAAACATGTGGTGGGAACGTTTCCCTTACCTCGTCAGGCGCTGCGGTGGAGCTTGCTCACCAAACTTCCTGTTTAAGAAAACAAAACAAGGTACTTTTCTATCAGCTCCACATTATACTAGATAAAGTTAAATTATAAAGTTGTCACAATTCTAGCAATCTGAAAACATCATGACTATTAACAGGTGAGTGTTACCATGAAAAAAAACATTATACTAAACAGTATATTTGAATTATGCTGCAGGTGGCAAGTGAACGATTCAAATCAGTGAAGTTAAAAACAAACTTTGTTGCCCGTTTTTTGTCGGACAAATGCGACTAATATACTGTCTTTGCTACTTTACATGATTAGTAAAAATGAAATAGGCAACATTGAACAAATATAAAAACATTGTTTAATTGAACTCAGCAAATACATAATGGCTAGGTGATCTGGATATAAAATGTAGCTAAAATAAATAAAATAGTTAGGTATATTATTACTGGCGGATAAAAATAGGTAGTTAGTTAGCTAGCTTTTCGTTGTGGCTAGCGAACACCGCACTAACATTGACACAAAAGTAGCAATAAGTGCGCGACGCCAATTTAATAAAGCACTTTCAAAGCTATCTGGTAAACAAAAACGAGTGTAACAAAGTGGTTAGGAAACTCAAGTTACCCAAAAACAAAGAAAATGAACTTTTTAAACGGTTCTTTCCTTCATATTTTTTATTTTTTTGTTGCTCTGAATTTCAACACTTACCCCGTCACAACGGGCGCCATTTTCCACTGGAACTTCTAAAGTCCCAACAATCGCGAGATCTCAAATCCATTCCCACCGCCGCTGGGACAAACACAACGAACAGAAGAACCCCGACGAGAACAGATATAAACGAGAGTAGAAGAAAGAAAAAAAAGGGAGAGGAGAGGCGGACAGAGGGCAGACGCCAACAACAGCCGTGGGAAAGTTGCGAAGTCGCGCGAGAATAGAAAAACTCTCACAATAGACAAGAATGGGGTTAGACTCGATCTATCGCGAGATTATGCTCGTTTTTTTTCTCTCCCACAAGGTGAAACTCTAACTCGATTCCCACGCTTTTATAAACCATAAACTACAGTAGAGTGGTTGCTTTAGGAGTGAAGTTACACCTCACAGCATAATTGTAGCCTAAACTGTAGATTAAAATGTTATTCACAAAGTGAAGATGATATTGGTTTGCATTTACCAGTGAAAGGGGATTGGAGTGCACAGAGCTAGTTAACCCCGTGAGCCGTGAATACAATTTGCTAGATGACAAAAAAAAACAACTCACTGTTAAAACTATACCTCATTTCAAATTAAGCCAACTAGATTAATATTATTTTATTAATTGCGTTCACCAGATGGCACACATATAACACAGAAACCCAACAATAAATCTCACTGGGTGTGCACATTTTGGTTCCAGCCCAGCACAAACACACCCGATTCAACTAAACAACGGCTTTTGTCACACGTTGATGGAAACGACGTTGTAAAGTAAGAACAAAACGGCACAAGGACTTTACGCAAAAAGATCACATGTAATAGATTATATTTTATTAAAATAAAATAATTTAATGGGGAATCACATGGGACATTCAAATGTCTAAAACAATAACAAAAGGGAAAGAATGTCAGGATGTAAATAGGGCTTTATTCACTATATAGAGTAGCCTGCTACTTCTGACCAGGACCAATAGGGCTTTATTCACTATATAGAGTAACCTGCTACTTCTGACCAGGACCAATAGGGCTTTATTTACTATATAGAGTAGCCTGCTACTTCTGACCAGGACCAATAGGGCTTTATTCACTATATAGAGTAACCTGCTACTTCTGACCAGAACCAATAGGGCTTTATTCACTATATAGAGTAGCCTGCTACTTCTGACCAGAACCAATAGGGCTTTATTCACTATATAGAGTAACCTGCTACTTCTGACCAGAACCAATAGGGCTTTATTCACTATATAGAGTAGCCTGCTACTTCTGACCAGGACCAATAGGGCTTTATTCACTATATAGTGTAGCCTGCTACTTCTGACCAGGACCAATAGGGCTTTATTCACTATATAGAATAGCCTGCTACTTCTGACCAGGACCAATAGGGCTTTATTCACTATATAGTGTAGCCTGCTACTTCTGACCAGGACCAATAGGGCTTTATTCACTATATAGAGTAGCCTGCTACTTCTGACCAGGACCAATAGGGCTTTATTCACTATATAGAGTAGCCTGCTACTTCTGACCAGGACCAATAGGGCTTTATTCACTATATAGAGTAGCCTGCTACTTCTGACCAGAACCAATAGGGCTTTATTCACTATATAGTGTAGCCTGCTACTTCTGACCAGGACCAATAGGGCTTTATTCACTATATAGTGTAGCCTGCTACTTCTGACCAGGACCAATAGGGCTTTATTCACTATATAGAGTAACCTGCTACTTCTGACCAGGACCAATAGGGATTTATTCACTATATAGTGTAGCCTGCTACTTCTGACCAGGACCAATAGGGCTTTATTCACTATATAGAGTAACCTGCTACTTCTGACCAGGACCAATAGGGCTTTATTCACTATATAGAGTAACCTGCTACTTCTGACCAGGACCAAAAGGGCTTTATTCACTATATAGTGTAGCCTGCTACTTCTGACCAGGACCAATAGGGCTTTATTCACTATATAGAGTAACCTGCTACTTCTGACCAGGACCAATAGGGCTTTATTCACTATATAGAGTAGCCTGCTACTTCTGACCAGGACCAATAGGGCTTTATTCACTATATAGAGTAGCCTGCTACTTCTGACCAGGACCAATAGGGCTCTGGTCTAAAGTAGTACACTATATAGGGAATACAGTGCCACAGGGCTCTGGTCTAAAGTAGTGCACTATATATAGGGAATAGGGTGCCATAGGGCTCTGGTCTAAAGTAGTGCACTAAATAGGGAATAGGGTGCCATAGGGCTCTGGTCTAAAGTAGTGCACTATATATAGGGAATAGGGTGCCATAGGGCTCTGGTCTAAAGTAGTGCACTAAATAGGGAATAGGGTGCCATAGGGCTCTGGTCTAAAGTAGTGCACTAAATAGGGAATAGGGTTCTATAGGGCTCTGGTCTAAAGTAGTGCACTATATATATAGGGAATAGGGTTCTATAGGGCTCTGATCTAAAGTAGTGCACTACATAGGGAATAGGGTGCCATTTGGCACAAGCTTTATTTCCATTTGAGTCATTCAGCAGACGCTCCCCACTGAGCACAGACAGTCTAATTCAACGCCTATTGCCCGTTGGTTCGAAGTAATTGAATTGAAATGCCGTGGTAACAACATTGATTCAACCAGTGTATGCCCAGTGGGTCTTACCCTGAGTGAATAACAACAGGGAGTGAATACATTTCCCTATTTATTTCAGATGTTTCTGTTTGTTTTTGTTTGTTTGTTGGTACTGTATTATTAAATAGCACTGCTAGTCGTCTTTGGTCGCATTTAAAAGATACCGATACAATTTATTCACAATGATGAAATGTACACATATCACATTATTTGCATGAGCTTAAGGTCGATATATATATATATATGTTCATTTTTTTTTTACAGTTTAATTCATTAACCACACCGTTAAAAACACAAATACTAGTACTTGGGCGAAGGATTCAGTAACAGAAGTTTACAGTTGTCTGAATTTGGTATAAATCATCAATCAGTGTTGCATGAATAGTTGTGCCCTGCCATTCTTTGTGCTCATTTACATATCATACAGTACAATTACCTAAAAGAAAGTCCTAAATTACATCCTAAAATGGTGCCCTTTGTAGTGCACTCCTTTCTGACCAGGACCCACATGGCTCTGGTTAAAAGTAGTGCACTATAAAAAAAGGGAATAAGGTGCTATTTGGGACTTAGACTTGTTTTTTTCTTCTGTAGAGTTTTTGACACAATGCTTGTATGTTCATATGGAGGGTCATTCCACGAAATAAGGTCCTTTTGCATCCCTTTTATATTTTAAGTAGAAAAATAAAAAAAAGCCTGTTATATTAAATGAAGCTCCCTTTTAATATAGACCACATGGAAAATTCAATAAATCTGATTTTTTGGGGGGCAAAACAAACTAAATGTGTGGTGCCCCGCCCCCCTTCTGATTTTGACAGCTGTACACATGGTGAGTTATTTCTACAATATACTTTTTTTTACATGAATAAAGCCTTGTTAAAGTGACATAATTCAGCATTTTGACACGCCCCCCCCTCCCCCCCTTTGCACCCACTGCGACTTCTTCTAGGAAGATTTCAACCGACTTAAAACCCCCTAAAAAAATGTCTCCCAAGTTTTCACCATCATTGTAAAGCCCTAGTTATTTTTGTTATTATGACAAAAAAAGTCATTTTCTAAAGATTATTTAGGGATTAAATGAACTGTCCCTCATTTTAAAGTCAACCCCTGTTACGTGAACTGAAGTCTCATTTTAATAGGGAAAAATTATTCATTTTTAATTTATTTATTATTTTTTTCAAAAAGAGACATTGAACATCTAATAGGCAAATCATGTAAAATCAGGTGAGCTGGTTTTAGTTTTTATGGCCATTTTCTGGCGTTTTGTGGTGGAAAACTGAGCGTGTCGAGCATTATAAGTCAACCCTGTTACCCATAGACAAGACAGGCTAGAAATGTTTTAACAATTAAACATTTTTTGGGGTGATTCTTGCATTTAAAATTGCCACTCCCTGTTGCACACAAGCTTTCCTTCTCCTGTCACAAATGGGATTTACGGCAGATTTACGATGATCATCAACCCGGTTAGTTTAGTTGGCATTGAATAGGCACCTACTGTAGTACTCTTGAGATGGGGAAAACATGTGATGATGTTGAATATGAGCTCTTTATGACAATATTAAAGTGAGGTGAAATCAAACTTTTTTTTTTTTTTTTTTTACACTTCTGAAAAAGGCACTGAATTTGTGGAATGACCCATGAAATGTACACATACAGATAGGTTTGCGGGTTTGTTCAGCCGTCATTCATTTCCTCGATGACTTTGGCAATAAAAATAAACACAAAAAGACAATGTCATTAATTAGTACAAGTTATTTCAACTGTCTGGCATTGGTAGTTTCAGTCCCAAGAGAACTAACAGGTGCTCGTACTCGCACAAACGAGAATCAACACATTGGTATTATCCATGGTACACTATTCCATACCGGTTTGGCTGTACACTCTATTTTTTTTAAAGTCCAGTTTGATCCCACATGTATGTCACACACATCCCAGTGACCTCTGACCTGTGTGTCCGTAGTTACAGTGTAGCGTAGACCAGAGCCTGTAGCATTGTTTCCATCAACTCTACTTTCTTGAACTGTATTTTTGGTTACGGGCTCGTAAGTAAACATTTCACGGTAAGGTCCACCACGCCTGTTGTATTCGGCATTTCACGGTAAGGTCCACCACGCCTGTTGTATTTAGCATTTCACGGTAAGGTCCACGCCTGTTGTATTCGGAGCATGGGACTAATAACATTTGATTTGATGAGCAGAAAAATGGTAATCATGGTTTCCAGAGTTTCCGTGTCTCAGACCAGCCTTTTCCTGAGTGATATGTTCCCTTCTCAAAAACATCAGCGTCAAGCAAGGAGAGCACACGAGGAAAGGAAACAAGGAGAGGAAACGCTTTACACTATTCCCTTTTTTAAAAAGGAAGCTGGAGAAAGGATACAAGGAATTGATGAAAGACAAGTGAAATGCAACCCAGACAAAAGATCTTCAAAAGACACAAGGAGTTGAGGAGACTATTGAGATACGGCCCAGCTCGACATCTCCGAGTGAGTGGATCGTTGATTAAAGGACACAAGGAATTGAGGTGACTTGAGATACGGCCCAGCTCGACATCTCCCAGTGGATCGTTGGTTAAAGGACACAAGGAATTGAGGAGACTATTGAGATACGGCCCAGCTCGACATCTCCCAGTGAGTGGATCGTTGGTTAAAGGACACAAGGAATTGAGGAGAGTAGATCCTTCAGAAAGACTTGAGAAAATACTTATGAGACGCAGCCCGGCCCCTTCAGACCTTCCCCCTAAATCTTTAGAGGTCTTGAAGAAAGACTATTTGAAACGCGTCCTGGCCCTCTAGATCTTCCAGAAGATGTTCTTCCTGTACAGCAGGAAGGAGATGAGGACCCAGCAGGAAGTGGCCAATAGGTTCTGGGTCAGGTGCTCTGCGTGGGATTGGCTGTCCGTCATGCGCCAGCGGAACGGGAAGTACTCCTCCAGGACCTCGTGGCCCACGTACACCAGGATGGAGTTCATACCTGGGGGGTCAAAGGTCAGGATTAGAGCACAGGGGGTCAAAGGTCAGGATTAGAGCACAGGGGGTCAAAGGTCAGGATTAGAGCACAAGGGGTCAAAGGTCAGGATTAGAGCACAAGGGGTCAAAGGTCAGGATTAGAGCACAAGGGGTCAAAGGTCAGGATTAGAGCACAAGGGGTCAAAGGTCAGGATTAGAGCACAGGGGTCAAAGGTCAGGATTAGAGCACAGGGGTCAAAGGGATTGTTCAGGGAGTTGCGTAAACAATTTTAAGATAGAAATGTATAGTTTAGAACAGACGTGATTCTCCCGTCACGCAGAATAGGGATCGTTGTCAGATCTACGTGTTACATTTCTATATATGCAGATTGAAATATATAAAAATGTACAAAGCAGAGGTGCTGACACAGAACTAGTTAGTTCTCACCGGGGTAGTAGAAGGGCGCCCCAGACCACCACCTCTTCACATCTACTGTGTAGTAGATCAACACCAGGAGCAGCAAGGCAAAACACGCCAGGGTGGTCACGTAGGAGAGAGACCTGACAGACAACTCAGAGGTCGGTTATTCCACACCATTAACACGGATGATTCCAGTATCGCCATGGTAACTAAATAAAAAAACACAAAGCTGAAACTGTTTGGTGCTTTAAAAACCTGCCGGATGTAAAATATGGGGTTCTGTAGCTTGGAGAACAAATACAATGTGACTCCGGATGACATAATGATGTTTGTTTCCAACATTAGGGCTGTTTTCCAACATCAGGGCTGTTTCCAACATCAGGGCTGTTTTCCAACATCAGGGCTGTTTTCCAACATCAGGGCTGTTTTCCAACATTAGGGCTGTTTTCCAACATCAGGGCTGTTTTCCAACATAATGATGTTTTGTTTCCAACATCAGGGCTGTTTTCCAACATAATGATGTTTTGTTTCCAACATTAGGGCTGTTTTCCAACATCAGGGCTGTTTTCCAACATAATGATGTTTTGTTTCCAACATTAGGGCTGTTTTCCAACATCAGGGCTGTTTTCCAACATAATGATGTTTTGTTTCCAACATTAGGGCTGTTTTCCAACATCAGGGCTGTTTTCCAACATAATGATGTTTTGTTTCCAACATCAGGGCTGTTTTCCAACATAATGATGTTTTGTTTCCAACATCAGGGCTGTTTTCCAACATAATGATGTTTTGTTTCCAACATTAGGGCTGTTTTCCAACATCAGGGCTGTTTTCCAACATAATGATGTTTGTTTCCAACATAAGGGCTGTTTTCCAACATAATGATGTTTTGTTTCCAACATTAGGGCTGTTTTCCAACATAATGATGTTTTGTTTCCAACATTAGGGCTGTTTTCCAACATCAGGGCTGTTTTCCAACATAATGATGTTTTGTTTCCCAACATCAGGGCTGTTTTCCAACATCAGGGCTGTTTCCCAACATAATGATGTTTTGTTTCCAACATCAGGGCTGTTTTCCAACATCAGGGCTGTTTTCCAACATCAGGGCTGTTTTCAAACATCAGGGCTGTTTTCCAACATAATGATGTTTTGTTTCCAACATCAGGGCTGTTTTCCAACATCAGGGCTGTTTTCCAACATCAGGGCTGTTTTCAAACATCAGGGCTGTTTTCCAATATAATGATGTTTTGTTTCCAACATCAGGGCTGTTTTCCAACATAATGATGTTTTGTTTCCAACATCAGGGCTGTTTTCCAACATAATGATGTTTTGTTTCCAACATCAGGGCTGTTTTCAAACATCAGGGCTGTTTTCCAACATAATGATGTTTTGTTTCCATCATCAGGGCTGTTTTCCAACAACATAATGATGTTTGTTTCCAACATCAGGGCTGTTTTCCAACATCAGGGCTGTTTTCCAACATAATGATGTTTGTTTCCAACATCAGGGCTGTTTTCCAACATAATGTTTGTTTCCAACATCAGGGCTGTTTTCCAACATCAGGGCTGTTTTCCAACATAATGATGTTTGTTTCCAACATCAGGGCTGTTTTCCAACATCAGGGCTGTTTTCCAACATCAGGGCTGTTTTCCAACATAATGATGTTTGTTTCCAACATCAGGGCTGTTTTCCAACATAATGATGTTTGTTTCCAACATCAGGGCTGTTTTCCAACATCAGGGCTGTTTTCCAACATCAGGGCTGTTTTCCCACATCAGGGCTGTTTTCCCAACATCAGGGCTGTTTTCCCAACATCAGGGCTGTTTTCCCAACATCAGGGCTGGTTTCCAACATAATGATGTTTGTTTCCAACATCAGGGCTGTTTTCCAACATCAGGGCTGTTTTCCAACATCAGGGCTGTTTTCCCACATCAGGGCTGTTTTCCAACATCAGGGCTGTTTCCCAACATCAGGGCTGTTTGTTTCCAACATCAGGGCTGTTTGTTTCCAACATCAGGGCTGTTTTCCAACATCAGGGCTGTTTGTTTCCAACATCAGGGCTGTTTTCCAACATCAGGGCTGTTTTCCAACATCAGGGCTGTTTTCCCAACATCAGGGCTGTTTTCCAACATCAGGGCTGTTTTCCAACATCAGGGCTGTTTTCCAACATCAGGGCTGTTTTCCTAAAGAAGGTAAATCAGCTTTGTTTTCTGTGTTCTTGCCACGACACTAAAGAGTCCCGGCCCTACTAGGAAATACCAAGGGCCAGTTTCCCGCACACAGATTAGCCTAAAACTAGTCCTGGACCAAGAAACATGCTCAATGAAAAGTCTTCATTCAAAGTGCTCTTTAGTCCAGGACTAGATTTAAATCAGTGTCCAGGAAACTGGCCCTGAGAGTGTTAAACTGCATTATAAGAGGTCTGGTCTCCTTACCATAGATTCTTGTTGATGGGGATGAAGCCTTCATTTAGTGAACATTTGGTCAGAACGGCTGATATGATTCCCTGGAGAGATAAACATTTACATACATCATCACACTGACCGGGAACATACAGGCACGGTGAGGACGGAAATACTATGTTACTATGTCTCAGTGTTGCCATATGGAGACATATGGAGAGGTTTAGTCTGATCTGGTCTGACAGACCAAGGCTGTACCAAGGCTGCGTGATAGACCAAGGCTGTACCAAGGCTGCCCGATAGACCAAGGCTGCCCGATAGACCAAGGCTGCCCGATAGACCAAGGCTGCGCGACAGACCAAGGCTGCCTGATAGACCAAGGCTATATACCAAACAGCTAATACAGTAATGACAAACAGCAACGTGGTCGTCTCACCAGAACCAGGCTCCATATGAGAAACCGGGCCATTATACTGGAATGCTGATCCTTGTAGTGGAGGAGAATCTTTCCTGCCTGGATTCAGATATCAGGGACAAAAAAAATGGACCCTCAAAGTTAATCCCAGTTATTACATTAGACGGATCCATTCAGTTAGGCTGAAACATGCAACTCCACGTCTGCAACTCCACACATCGGTCTGGTAGTGTAGAAACAGAACCACTGGAAAGAGAAGGAACAAGGGAAGGAATGTGTGAGAGAAACACAGATTAGTTTGGATGCAGAGAAGGAGTGTTGAGACAGACAGACAGACAGACAGACAGACAGAAACAGAGAGACAGACAGAAACAGAGAGACAGAAACAGAGAGACAGAAACAGAGAGACAGAAACAGAGAGACAGAGACAGACAGACAGATTAGTTTGGATGCAGAGAGGAGTGTTGAGACAGACACAGACAGACAGACAGACAGACAGACAGACAGACAGATTAGTTTGGATGCAGAGAAGGAGTGTTGAGACAGACAGACAGATTAGTTTGGATGCAGAGAAGGAGTGTTGAGACAGACAGACAGACAGACAGCAAAAGAAAGAGACAAGAGAGACAGCTGACAGAGCGAGATAGTGAATGATAATTGCAGTGACCTGTAGTCCCAGGAAAGCCATGAGGACAGAGTTGATGCTGCCAAGGACTCCCTCTGGATCAAAGGGCAGGTGAGACTTGTAGATCACCTGAAGAATGAACGCGCCACGTTACGAGAGAAACCACCCACCTGCAGAAAGTGTTTTTTTTTTAATCTTTGTTGCCTGAAACAAGTCGGCGTTTCACTCACCCGTGAGGAAGGGGTTTGGTAGATGTGGTTCTCTCCCAGTAGCCAACGGTCTACATATCCAGCTGCTCCCCCAGTGCAGTTTGGGTACTGGCCCATGTCCCCAATACCACCCGGGCCCAAATAACCACTAAGGAGAGAGAAGATGATGGTTAGTGGAGGATTTATCTCCTACTTCCGATCACCTCCGGCCACCCTCAGACTCATGGACATGGATTCAATCATATATGAACTATATCATCGTCCGTCAACAGTACAACTCAAGGCAACTACTGTCAGACGAGGCGTATGTAAATACTGGAAAATCATCTCCGTTGTGTTGGATTCGATATTGATTTGATTCGATATTAATTCGATTCGATATTGATTCGATATTGATTCGATTCGATATTAATTCGATATCGATTCGATATTGATTCGATATTAATTTGATTCGATATTGATACGATATTGATTCGATATCGATTCGATATTGATTCGATTTCGATATTGATTCGATATTGATATTGATTCGATACGATATTGATTCGATTCGATATTGATTCGATATTGATTCGATTCGATATTAATTCGATATTTATTCGATTCGATATTAATTCGATATTGATTCGATATTGATTCGATTCGATATTAATTCGATTCGATATTGATTCGATTCGATATTAATTCGATTCGATATTGATTCGATTCGATATTGATTCGATTCGATATTGATTCGATATTGATTCGATTCGATATTGATAGAGAAGAAGCATGGAATATTAGGAGTGAAAGAGACTGGGTTTTATGTCAGAAGTGAATGGTTCTCTGTAGAAAGACAGATGGCTGTGGAATGTGTTGGGTGGGATGGGAGCAGAGCACCGTGTTGATACCAGTGAGACAGACGGACGGACATCTGTGGATTAGATGAAGGAGGGGTTGAGGTCAGGAGGTGAGGACAGATTCTCACAAGAGAGTAACTAATAAGGGTTTGGAATCCTGTTTCTCTCTTCCTGTAGAACCATAAGATGTAAGGATTGGAGAGGAGGAGGAGTGTCTTACGTGGGATATAAGTATCTGTGATGTGAGAAATGTTGGGTTGTCTGAATTACAGCTGTAATTTGGGGAGAATTAAACCTGGTTAAAGCTTATCTAGCGTCCGTGAGTTATTTACTCTGAACAATAACAACCTTCCAGTTGTCATTCATCCTGCGACAGACGCCTCCCACTGAATCTTTGTTGTCTCAATGTGTTCACGGCCATAGTCTTCCCTCTGAACTCACCTTGGGCAGTCAGGAACAGGGAGCAGGAAGGTGAGACAGAGCCACACGGTTTCCAAGACGACCACACACAGCCAGGCTGGCCAGTAGAGCAGGAACTCACGAGCAGGGTACCACCAAGCATCCTGGGTAAAAAAAACAAAACAACAACACCAAAACAAAACAAGCATTTTGGTCACTATGGAAACAACACCGACCAGCAGACAGCTCAACATTAACACCAAGTGAAATGGAAGGCTGGTCTGACCACGGGGTCATAAGGCTGGTCTGACCACGGGGTCATAAGGCTGGTCTGACCACGGGGTCGTGAGGCTGGTCTGACCACGGGGTCGTGAGGCTGGTCTGACCACGGGGTCGTGAGGCTGGTCTGACCACGGGGTCGTGAGGCTGGTCTGACCACGGGGTCGTGAGGCTGGTCTGACCACGGGGTCATGAGGCTGGTCTGACCACGGGGTCATGAGGCTGGTCTGACCACGGGGTCATGAGGCTGGTCTGACCACGGGGTCATGAGGCTGGTCTGACCACGGGGTCATGAGGCTGGTCTGACCACGGGGTCATGAGGCTGGTCCGACCACGGGGTCATGAGGCTGGTCCGACCACGGGGTCATGAGGCTGGTCCGACCACGGGGTCATGAGGCTGGTCCGACCACGGGGTCATGAGGCTGGTCCGACCACGGGGTCATGAGGCTGGTCCGACCACGGGGTCATGAGGCTGGTCCGACCACGGGGTCATAAGGCTGGTCCGACCACGGGGTCATAAGGCTGGTCCGACCACGGGGTCATAAGGCTGGTCCGACCACGGGGTCATAAGGCTGGTCTGACCACGGGGTCACGGTCATAAGGCTGGTCTGACCACGGGGTCATAAGGCTGGTCCGACCACGGGGTCATAAGGCTGGTCCGACCACGGGGTTATAAGGCTGGTCTGACCACGGGGTCACGGTCATAAGGCTGGTCTGACCACGGGGTTATAAGGCTGGTCTGACCACGGGGTTATAAGGCTGGTCTGACCACGGGGTTATAAGGCTGGTCTGACCACGGGTTATAAGGCTGGTCTGACCACGGGGTTATAAGGCTGATCTGACCACGGGTAGGTTGTCCAGGCGGTTTCTGACCACACACAGATCCAACCATGGTTATAACATGGTATAACATGGTGTGTTATAACAGTATAATAACAGTTTATTTACAGAGGTCCTGTTCATTCTATGAGTATATAATGAGATGTATTCTGAGACTGACCACAGGAAGGTTGTCCAGGCTGTTCCAGGCCACACAGAGGTCCAGAGAGACCACCACGAGATAGGAGAAGGCCAGACGCTGAAGCACGCCAGGGATACGCAGGGAGTCCCACGATACTGTAGTATACACACACACACACACACACACACACACACACACACACACACACACACACACACACACACACACACACACACACTTTAGAAGAGTGAAACATTGTAAAGGAGTGAGCACGTGTGTGTGTCTGTACGTAAGTGTGTGTGTGTGTGTGTGTTTACTGACGTGGTCCCTGGCAGTAGTTGGGGTTGATGATGAGGAGTCCTATGAGGAAGAGCTGAACACTCCTCCAGACCGCCTTGGTGAACAAAGAGAAACGTGACAAACCACACCGCAGGGCTGAGCTGACAGACAGGGATATAGATGTGCCCATGATGAACACAAACCTGAGAGAGACACACAGAGAGAGAGAGACAGAGAGAGAGACACACAGAGAGAGACACACAGAGAGAGACACACAGAGAGAGACACACAGAGAGGCACACACTTCACTAGAGGCACACAGTTTCCTCCTATGGAGCAAAGTTAGATTTCCTCAATAAAAAGACGAAACATTTAGTCCTTAAATACAAAATAGAAAAACTGATATTACCAGGGAAAGACCAAATCAGCAACTGTGAGTCCTGTGAAGAGAGGGGGAAAAAAATAGTCATTTTAACAACGCAGTCGTCTAATTTTTCCTGAACATATTGTTGGATCTCCGGGACCCCGCTAAAAACCAACCGAAGTGTGGACGTAACATTTTTCCTATTCAGAATGGTGGGACTCACCGTTCCAGCTCTCGTGTCTGAAGAACCAGTACCTCCCTCCTCCGTAGTTCACAAACACCATGACGACCAGGGACAGCCCTCTGAAAGTGTCCAGGGATCGGAGCCTCCGGCTGGGGGTGGCGGGGCCGGGGAGGATGGTGTCTGTGGCCGTCTCCACCGTCCTGCATGGAAACCCCAGGTCCTAGGAGGAAAGGGGAGAGGAAGTCAAAAAGGTGTTAGTGCTGGGCGGGAACAAAAGCCTGCATACCCTGTATAGTATTAGCTCTCCAGGACCAAGGATATTGAACGATGCTTTAGGAGCACAGTTCAGCCACGTTGAGAAGAAAATATAACTCTGAACCCAACAAAAGAACACTAAAACTCCCCTCAACTCTAGCGACCCCTCTGACCCCTCCGATCAACTCTAGCGACCCCTCTGACCCCTCCGATCAACTCTAGCGACCCCTCTGACCCCTCCGATCAACTCTAGCGACCCCTCCCCGATCAACTCTAGCGACCCCTCTGACCCCTCCGATCAACTCTAGCGACCCCTCTGACCCCTCCGATCAACTCTAGCGACCCCTCTGACCCCTCCGATCAACTCTAGCGACCCCTCCCCGATCAACTCTAGCGACCCCTCTGACCCCTCCGATCAACTCTAGCGACCCCTCTGACCCCTCCGATCAACTCTAGCGACCCCTCCCCGATCAACTCTAGCGACCCCTCTGACCCCTCCGATCAACTCTAGCGACCCCTCTGACCCCTCCGATCAACTCTAGCGACCCCTCTGACCCCTCCGATCAACTCTAGCGACCCCTCCCGATCAACTCTAGCGACCCCTCTGACCCCTCCGATCAACTCTAGCGACCCCTCCCCGATCAACTCTAGCGACCCCTCTGACCCCTCCGATCAACTCTAGCGACCCCTCTGATCAACTCTAGCGACCCCTCTGATCAACTCTAGCGACCCCTCTGACCCCCCCGATCAACTGCAGCGACCCCTCCCCGATCAACTGCAGCGACCCCTCCCCGATCAACTGCAGCGACCCCTCCCGATCAACTGCAGCGACCCCTCCCCGATCAACTCTAGCGACCCCTCCCCGATCAACTCTAGCGACCCCTCCCCGATCAACTCTAGCGACCCCTCCCCGATCAACTCTAGCGACCCCTCCCCGATCAACTCTAGCGACCCCTCCC
The DNA here is from genome assembly GCF_013265735.2 of Oncorhynchus mykiss. Lineage (NCBI taxonomy): Eukaryota > Metazoa > Chordata > Actinopteri > Salmoniformes > Salmonidae > Oncorhynchus > Oncorhynchus mykiss. The sequence continues at coordinate 117,274 of NW_023493730.1, read as the reverse complement.
CGATCAACTCTAGCGACCCCTCCCCGATCAACTCTAGCGACCCCTCCCCGATCAACTCTAGCGACCCCCCCCGACCCCTCCGATCAACTGTAGCGACCCCCCGTTCTAGAACTAAGTCTGGAGAATGAACACCACAGAGACTCACTGAGTTGATGAGCCTCTCAGTTTCCATGGAGTTGCCCAATCGGAACATCAGATTCTTCACCACGTCCAGCCTGTGCCATACAAGACATAACCAATCGATTAGGAGAAGCCTCTGATCATCTCTCCACACAGAAAGGCAAAATGGCTCAAGACAACGGGATGACATACGGTAAACAAACATATTAAATGGAAACGTGTGTTTATGTTTTCTAAAGTAATCCAAACCTACCCCATGACAGTAGCTCCAATAGCAGACAGTATAGCCAGTCCCGTGAACAACAGAAAGGCCACCATGATGGCTTTAAGGACAGAAAAGCATTTCATTGTTCAAGATAATGGTTTCAGAGCATAAACATTAGTGAGTGAGTGAGTGAGTGAGTGAGTGAGTGAGTACTCACGCAGGTAGCTGTTGACCGTTTCTGTGTCAGTGATCATGGAACAGTTGACCACTGAGGAGTCATTCAGGTTCTTGACCCACAGAGAGTAGTTACCATGCTCCCAAAAGTGGTAATGAACCCTGGGGAGGAGACAGGAAACTACTACCAGTGAGTGTGTTCTTTGTACTTCCTAGATATCGTATTTAATTGAATTATACCCCACAGTCCAAAATCCAGCTGTAGACACTGAGGTCCAATACTTTCAGATCTATAATAAAAGTGTGAGTCCCAAACTGTATCCTTCTCCCTATATAGTGCACTACTTTAGTAGAGCCCTGGTCTAAAGTAGTACACTATATAGGGAATCGGGCTCTGGTCTAAAGTAGTGCACTATATAGGGAATCAGCCTCTGGTCTAAAGTAGTTCACTATATAGGGAATAGGGCTCTGGTCTAACGTAGTTCACTATATAGGGAATCGGGCTCTGGTCTAAAGTAGTTCACTATATAGGGAATAGGGCCCTGGTCTAAAGTAGTGCACTATATAGGGAATAGGGCCCTGGTCTAAAGTAGTTCACTATATAGGGAATAGGGCCCTGGTCTAAAGTAGTTCACTATATAGGGAATAGGGCCCTGGTCTAAAGTAGTTCACTATATAGGGTATGGACATAGGGCCAGGAGTGGTAGTTGGTTAGTTAGTTAGTAGTGGTAGGGTTGATAGGTCCAGGCTCACGGTGGTGTGTGTGTGTGTGTGTACTTACGTGCAGAGTTCCAGGCTGACGGGGCTGCTGTTGAGCTGCAGGGTGATGCCATGCTGTGTGCCCACGGTGAAGTCCATTGAGCTGGTTAAGCCTGGTCCAGGGCCCGCTGGCACCACACCCAGGGGCTGGTACACACACTGGAGCACAGGAGTACAATGACGACAACAGTGTGTGTGTGTGTGTGATAGATACAACAGTAAAGGTCAGTCTTACCTGATAGCAGTGGTCTGATAGCCAGCTCACGACCATCTCAGCGTCCAGCTCATTGTTCACAGTGAGAGAGGCCTCGTCCATCTTTACTACTGCAGTCTTATGCCGGGGGTGGCATACTGGAGAACACACACACAGACAAAGAGACAGAGAGAGACACACAGAGAGACAGAGAGAGAGACAGAGAGAGACACACATAGAGACAGAGCGAGAGACAGAGAGAGAGAGAGACAGAGAGAGAGAGAGACAGAGAGAGAGAGAGAGAGAGAGACAGAGAGACAGAGAGAGACCGCAGATCTGATAAGAATAGTCACACAGTCTGATGAGCAGTGGCGTACATAGACCGTGTACAGTGGTCCATCAGTACAGGCCTCCACTGCAGTAGCTGCTTAGTGACCACTACTCTCCTCGTTGTTGACAACCGTTTACCTCGAATAAAAAATAAACTGCTGTAGACTATTCTTCAAATATCACTGTCCTCATCTTGGCATGCACAGTACTTACCAGGAAGTCAGCCTCTAAACCAATGTGATCGGTAGCTAGCTAGCCAAGACTAGGCTCAAGTCAACAGCCTTCAGACTGCCGCTAGTTACTGAACCTCGACAGAGGGGAGGGAGGGAGGCATGACGTTATGGCTTTCACACTCTCCCGATATCATGTGATTTATTAAAATACGCTTCTCCTAGAAGTGGAATAAATAACTCTCCCCGAGGAGCCGGGAGGTTTAAACGGTGCTGTGATACAGGGCTGTTAGCTAAACCGGCTGACATTGTCCTAGGTAACATTAACTACACACCGTTGTAGTTGATAGGAGATTCCCTAAGTTAGCATTAGCATTAGCTACTGTTGTCACTACCGCATCTGTCGCTTCTTACCACCAGACGAGGAAATGAAACCCCCGAATTGAGTCATTTCAATCATTTGTGGCATAAACTTTCAGACAAAAGAGTGAGTTTTCCTATTGTTTAGCTCGATAACTAACGTTAGCACTGGGAGATTTTTTTGTTGTTGTTGTTAACTAACACAGATCGATTTAATGAACCATTCATCATTTTACTTACAGGGGATTTCTGCCAGGCAAATGGCAACCAGCAAAGCAATCACTGCTAGGAAAAACACCTTGTAATGTTTTTCTGGCTGTGCCATGTTGATGTTTTTCTCCCTTCCCTCCCGGTCCCCACCGCCCGAATATATGCCTTTGTGTTTTCTCTTTATTTTGCCTCTTTCCATAACACTTCCGATCCCACCTTGTTTTTTACATGCTAGTGGGAGCGAGGAGGGTCAAAGTACGATTACATAACGGTGCTGCACGGGAATCAACTCGTGATGAGTGCGAATCTGTGCGATTTCCAGTAGCAGTGCGTGTGTAAAATCACTTGGGAAGCCATGTCCATAGTCCTGATTTGTGTGTGTGTGTGTTGTGTGTGTGTGTGTGTGTGTGCGCGTTCGTGCAAGTAGAAACACATGTTGACTCAACCTACTTTTAGAGAAAAGCAAATGTCATCCTCCTCTCTTGCATGTTGATGAAATGCTCTATCACTCTGTCATACAGTACCCGCTTTTATGTTTTGTTGTCCAAGGCTATCTGGCTAAAATGCTTGCTCGCTAGCATCGCTTCCATTCATGGTCAACGTTAGCTATTTAACATTAGCCTTCGACATCTATCTACATATTTAACTTCCATCCTCTCAGGCCAGGGGCACAACAAAGTATGAATTAATGGTTGGATCAGAATCGTTGTTTTAATCATTAGCCAGTATGAATAATTGAGTATAAATACAAATTGTATCTGAGCAAGAGAGGAGTTGCCATATTTTCCATTTTCCCATAATGTTATCAAGTGAATTAGCTAAGAAGGAATATCGACGTAGCTTGTAATGACGAAATAAGAAGCAAAATTCGGTTTTCAATAAAAAAATATATATATATATATAACCAGCAAATGTGACATAATAAAGAATTTGAATATGTCGCAAGAGAAAATAAGATTTGCTTTTATTAAACTCACCAGATCATTTTCCACCGATGGATGTCGATTAAACTCCTTTGACTGCTATGATTGTAAATAAATCCCTTATGCGCATGTGCATAACTACAGATCAATCCGACAGGAGAGTTTGAGTGACGAAAGTTGGACAGAGGATCTCGAAATCTCTGAGCAAGAAACACTTGGACGAACTTAAAAATAATTTTAAAAAGTATATCTTCTGGCAATTGTGCCAGATGTGAAGAACACAAACTGTTATAAATGGTATATTTTGTGAGATTTACTTTTCTTTACAATAGGTTTATGTTACTGACTAAAATCTGGGTTTAGGATTGTAGGCAAATTCCATTTTGCCATGGTTTGCTTAGATAGATGCAGCTAGCCTATAGCCTCAGATAGGCCTAACATCTAATTTCAGATAGTAGCCGAGGCAAGATGTAAAAGTGAAAGATTTAGCAGCATGGTTAGTTCAAATGGACAGACTTCAACATGGCCGTTAATAATGACATAATAACACAAGGCTACAACAACCATAAACTGACGTCATAGGCATTTTTTTTTTTAAATCGGTTTGCCAGCTCCTGGTAGGTTAAACTAAGGGGCGAAAACTGACTTGTAAATGACTCCAGTGATATCACCATTTCAACATATTTACAGTAGCCTTACAATGGCATATATATATGAATAGGCTACTTGATGACAACATATACAAATGTATAATTCTCCACATTTAATGTTAGTTTCATTGTGGAATTTTTCTTCTTCTCCCATAAACAGAAGCACAGAGGGCGTTCCATAAACTTCCATTTCAAATTTCCACTTGTGCAGTGCTCCAGACCCAATAACTGAGTATGTGTACAACCCATCGCTTGATACAGTTCTCCTTCAAAGTAAAGTCGACATTATAGAATGCAGTTTAAACCACCTCCGACCGAATGTAACTAATGCGCTTTAGTGCTTAGTGCGCCTAAAGTAGTTTTCTAGTGCTGATACGCATCACTTATAGCGGGTACTTTGATATGTTTTATTGAAAAATGTGTTAGAAATATGTGTGAAGTTATCACAACGTGCGCGCGCATGCATGGCTCATTCACTCACGTGACTCAGCTGCCTGCTGCAGCGCTCTCTCGACACACACACACACACACACACACACAGACAGACCTCCCCACCACTCATTCAGCAACAGCCTGCCTCACTGCTTAATAGTCAGCAGCGGCAGGTCACAGTGAAATACATATATATATATTTTTTTTTTTCTTCAAGAGAAATGCCATTGCGGCGGATGTGTAAAATAGAAGTAGCCCAAAAACCCGCGACCAATACATTTCAACCCGCGACATCGTACTCAAAGTAGCTACATTTCTGGTAACCCGCTGACATGGCAATCTTGCTTTTCGTAGCTCCTCTAGTCCGGATGGAACGCACCAACACAATCAAGGATTAGCTGTCGATTACCAATCAATCGAACCTCAGAGCGGAAGTCGTAACTCAGAGCGGAAGTCGGAGAATGCACGATGACAAGAAGCTAGCTTGATATTAAAGAAACAAAAGCCCCCCAAAATAGCTATCGCATAAGTGTTCCAACAGAACGATTAATGAACGTGTGTTTCTAGTAAATGTTTACATATTTGTTCATCCAAAAGAGGGGATTAGACATTTGAAGAAAAAAAGGTAACCAGAAATAATCGAGCTAGCTTAGCTTAAATGCTAGCAAACCCCAAAACCTGTCTAACTAGCTAGGTTACTAGCTTAAAAAAAAGAAGAAATAGCAACTAGGAAGCTAATATACATCTTTCAGTTTTATTTTTTTTGTCACTCATAAGATGTGATGTCACTTAGATGTACTGGCAGAAAGTGTCAGACAACTTTCTAGTTAGGTATCAGAGTAGCAACTTGACAAGTGTGATACCATTATTAGCTACGTAAACCTAGCTAGCTAACGGTATGTGAAATGTGTGAACATCATAAAAAGCTATATGGTATGTGAACACCCAAACTAGATCTAAACCATTGACTTAAATACATAATTAGGTTGTTCGTTGTTCAGCCCGTATATATATACTGAGAAGTGTAACAACGTTGTGCATGTCTTTGAGGAGCTAATAATGCCGCTATATGTTGACTTAGAGGTTGGACCCAACCCTAACATTGTGTTGCCTTGAGGTATATATTTTTTGTCTGTCTGTAGCTAGCGTCTAACGTTGTAATGTTGTATCAGGATGGACCCAACCCTAACATTGTGTTGCCTTGAGGTAGCTAGCGTCTAACGTTGTAACGTTGTATCAGGATGGACCCAACCCTAACAGTGTGTTGCCTTGAGGTATATATTTTTTGTCTTTCTGTAGCTAGCGTCTAACGTTGTGTCAGGATGGACCCAGCCTTGTTGAGAGAGCGGGAGCTCTTTAAGAAGAGGGCTCTCTCTCAGCCCACGGTTGAGAAGAGACCTGCAGCCTCCGAGTCAGGCGGTTCCAAGAAGAAGAAGTCCAAAGCTGACAAGGAGGCCTCTGGGTCCAAACATGGCGCAGGTAAGACCAGGGGTGTATTCATTACACCGATCCTGTTGCAAAACATTTAGTCTGTTGCGAAAAGGTTTCCATTTACTCCAAATAGAAAACATTTTTCAAAGGAAAAATAGTTTTCAATTGGACAAATTAAGACAGGTCCCCTCCCTGTTTCGTTTGCCCGGTTTGCTTCCATTTAGTTCTTAAACGGTAAACTGTTTCCGCTGCAAGAATGAATACACCCCAGAAGGGCTCTACAACCTGGGGTGTATTCATTAGTGTAAAATGTAGTAAAAGGTTTTGCAACAAATGAAAACAAGCACTTCTTATTGGACAGATTTAGGTGTGTCCCTTCCTCCCCCATTTCAGCCTTTTTGCTTCTATCTGGTTCCTACTAGTGAGTACACATCCTTTATATTTGGGTCATGTTCATTCGGCACCAGATGGAACAAATCTGACTGAAACAGGGAGGGATTACATAAACTTTGCTGTAAAATATTTTTTTGCTACGGTGTGCCCCAATGAATACGACCCTAGTCTTGAAATCTATTATACTGCTGGTTGTGTGTCACATCTGTAGCCTGGGTACCTGCTTGCTTCTACATTCCACAATGAAAGTGTTATTTTCCACAAACATGTTTTAAATGGCTTATTTTGGGGTTTTTTCGTTGACCACAAACACTCGTACATTTTTTTTAATAAGCTTAATTTCAACATCTGTCAGTACTTTTGAAATGAGACCACACAGTTTGTTTTTCTTACGTGATAATTGTTTATTTCTCATCATTTTAGGCAAGTGAAATGATACCTTGTGCTCAATGCAAGTAGGTTATTTTATTTACATCGGTGTGTGTACAGGTGCGCCCCCCCCCCCCCCCCCCCCCCCCTTCAAGAGAGAGTAGTATCATGGCCACTTGGCTGTGGTTTAAAATATGTTGGTGAGTGGTGACATCATCACAGGCAACATGTTGATTACATCATTACGACACAGCAAGTTGTGAACCGTTTTTGTCAAATGGATGAGGACTTCAACTACAATGGCAGTCGAAACATTAGGGAATAAAAAACCATCTGTAAAATTACATTAAAATGTGGGACGACTTCTGTGGTAGCTGGGTCTTTTGGTGACATTTTAAAGTAACTGTCCAGGGATAACAGAATATTAACTTTAAAAGTTAGCTTAACTCGTAATGTTTTTTATTAATCCCATACTCGTATTTCTGGTCAAATCATAAATTGGAGGGGGAAAAAAACACTTAAAACCCCCCACCTCAAACTTGGATCTCAAACAGACCATTTAAAAAATGCTTGTTATTTCCTCAAAGAGGATGAGGTCATCATCCTGAGCCGGATGAGATGGTCCAATCAGCGGTCTGCTCCATTCATATTTCTAATAACCAGTACACGCCCACACCATTCCAACACACAAAAGCTGCTTTTTAACATAATTACTATTTTTGGTCATCTTGGTGCATCTTGGTCACCTTGGTGCATCTTGATCATCTTGGTCATCTTGATCACCTTGGTCATCTTGGTCGTTGACTTTGGGTGACTTCCTTGCTCTGTAGGGTCCTAGAGGGTTGGCTATCATTGTGGATCTCCTGTGTCTTTAGCTGTCTCGAATGGTATGTCTTGTACTTACAATGTGGTGATGGATGAAGATGCTAAGCATCCAATAGACTTGTTAAAACCCTGGACTTGGCAAGGAGAGCTCTTCTTCTCTCTTGCCTTCCCTGCTGACGTGCTTCGATTAGATAACACCACCGTTACACACACACACACACGGGAGCAGGGACACACACACACACACACAATCTCACACATACGAAGGTGCAGCCTCACTGTTCTCAAACTGTGAGCACACAGCGCAGTCAGTCTCGGGTTCAGATTCAGGGTCAACGATCATGACCTAACTTCCTGCTTGGCCCTGGTCACCGTGGCAACAACCCCTTTAACCCCCTTTACACCACCTCGGTTTGTGACCCCGTGGGACTGTGGATCTTCTCCACCATGTTCTGGAAGGGACCTTGCTCCTCCATCAGGTCACGATGGGTCTTCCCCTGCATGAGAAGGAAAACCATGGTTTCGGTGATTAAAATGGGTTTAGGTTAGATCCAGGTGATTACAATGGGTTTAGGTTAGATCCAGGTGATTACAATGGGTTTAGGTTAGATCCAGGTAATTACAATGGGTTTAGGTTAGATCCAGGTAATTACAATGGGTTTAGGTTAGATCCAGGTAATTACAATGGGTTTAGGTTAGATCCAGGTGATTACAATGGGTTTAGGTTAGATCCAGGTGATTACAATGGGTTTAGGTTAGATCCAGGTGATTACAATGGGTTTAGGTTAGATCCAGGTGATTACAATGGGTTTAGGTTAGATCCAGGTAATTACAATGGGTTTAGGTTAGATCCAGGTGATTACAATGGGTTTAGGTTAGATCCAGGTAATTACAATGGGTTTAGGTTAGATCCAGGTGATTACAATGGGTTTAGGTTAGATCCAGGTGATTACAATGGGTTTAGGTTAGATCCAGGTGATTACAATGGGTTTAGGTTAGATCCAGGTGATTACAATGGGTTTAGGTTAGATCCAGGTGATTACAATGGGTTTAGGTTAGATCCAGGTGATTACAATGGGTTTAGGTTAGATCCAGGTGATTACAATGGGTTTAGGTTAGATCCAGGTGATTACAATGGGTTTAGGTTAGATCCAGGTGATTACAATGGGTTTAGGTTAGATCCAGGTGATTACAATGGGTTTAGGTTAGATCCAGGTGATTACAATGGGTTTAGGTTAGATCCAGGTGATTACAATGGGTTTAGGTTAGATCCAGGTGATTACAATGGGTTTAGGTTAGATCCAGGTAATTACAATGGGTTTAGGTTAGATCCAGGTAATTACAATGGGTTTATTTATTTTTATTTTACCTTTATTTAACCAGGTAGGCAAGTTGAGAACAAGTTCTCATTTACAATTGCGACCTGGCCAAGATAAAGCAAAGCAGTTCGACAGATACAACAACACAGAGTTTAGGTTAGATCCAGGTGATTACAATGGGTTTAGGTTAGATCCAGGTGATTACAATGGGTTTAGGTTAGATCCAGGTGATTACAATGGGTTTAGGTTAGATCCAGGTAATTACAATGGGTTTAGGTTAGATCCAGGTAATTACAATGGGTTTAGGTTAGATCCAGGTGATTACAATGGGTTTAGGTTAGATCCAGGTGATTACAATGGGTTTAGGTTAGATCCAGGTAATTACAATGGGTTTAGGTTAGATCCAGGTGATTACAATGGGTTTAGGTTAGATCCAGGTAATTACAATGGGTTTAGGTTAGATCCAGGTGATTACAATGGGTTTAGGTTAGATCCAGGTGATTACAATGGGTTTAGGTTAGATCCAGGTGATTACAATGGGTTTAGGTTAGATCCAGGTGATTACAATGGGTTTAGGTTAGATCCAGGTGATTACAATGGGTTTAGGTTAGATCCAGGTGATTACAATGGGTTTAGGTTAGATCCAGGTGATTACAATGGGTTTAGGTTAGATCCAGGTGATTACAATGGGTTTAGGTTAGATCCAGGTGATTACAATGGGTTTAGGTTAGACCCAGGTGATTACAATGGGTTTAGGTTAGATCCAGGTGATTACAATGGGTTTAGGTTAGATCCAGGTGATTACAATGGGTTTAGGTTAGATCCAGGTGATTACAATGGGTTTAGGTTAGATCCAGGTGATTACAATGGGTTTAGGTTAGATCCAGGTGATTACAATGGGTTTAGGTTAGATCCAGGTAATTACAATGGGTTTACGTTAGATCCAGGTGATTACAATGGATTTAGGTTAGATCCAGGTGATTACAATGGGTTTAGGTTAGATCCAGGTGATTACAATGGGTTTAGGTTAGATCCAGGTGATTACAATGGGTTTAGGTTAGATCCAGGTAATTACAATGGGTTTAGGTTAGATCCAAGTAATTACAATGGGTTTAGGTTAGATCCAGGTGATTACAATGGGTTTAGGTTAGATCCAGGTGATTACAATGGGTTTAGGTTAGATCCAGGTGATTACAATGGGTTTAGGTTAGATCCAGGTGATTACAATGGGTTTAGGTTAGATCCAGGTGATTACAATGGGTTTAGGTTAGATCCAGGTGATTACAATGGGTTTAGGTTAGATCCAGGTGATTACAATGGGTTTAGGTTAGATCCAGGTGATTACAATGGGTTTAGGTTAGATCCAGGTGATTACAATGGGTTTAGGTTAGATCCAGGTAATTACAATGGGTTTAGGTTAGATCCAGGTGATTACAATGGGTTTAGGTTAGATCCAGGTGATTACAATGGGTTTAGGTTAGATCCAGGTGATTACAATGGGTTTAGGTTAGATCCAGGTGATTACAATGGGTTTAGGTTAGATCCAGGTAATTACAATGGGTTTAGGTTAGATCCAGGTAATTACAATGGGTTTAGGTTAGATCCAGGTAATTACAATGGGTTTAGGTTAGATCCAGGTAATTACAATGGGTTTAGGTTAGATTTGGGTTATTACAATGGGTTTAGGTTAGATCCAGGTAACCCTGGAACAGCTACAGTATAGTAACAGGCCTGGTCTCACCCTGGAACAGCTACAGTATAGTAACAGGCCTGGTCTAACCCTGGAACAGCTACAGTATAGTAACAGGCCTGGTCTAACCCTGGAACAGCTACAGTATAGTAACCTGGTCTAACCCTGGAACAGCTACAGTATAGTAACAGGCCTGGTCTCACCCTGGAACAGCTACAGTATATTAACAGGCCTGGTCTAACCCTGGAACAGCTACAGTATATTAACAGGCCTGGTCTAACCCTGGAACAGCTACAGTATAGTAACAGGCCTGGTCTAACCCTGGAACAGCTACAGTATAGTAACGGGCCTGGTCTAACCCTGGAACAGCTACAGTATAGTAACAGGCCTGGTCTAACCCTGGAACAGCTACAGTATAGTAACAGGCCTGGTCTAACCCTGGAACAGCTACAGTATAGTAACAGGCCTGGTCTAACCCTGGAACAGCTACAGTATAGTAACCTGGTCTGAACCTGGAACAGCTACAGTATAGTAACAGGCCTGGTCTAACCCTGGAACAGCTATAGTATAGTAACAGGCCTGGTCTAACCCTGGAACAGCTACAGTATAGTAACAGGCCTGGTCTAACCCTGGAACAGCTACAGTATAGTAACAGGCCTGGTCTAAACCTGGAACAGCTATAGTATAGTAACAGGCCTAGTCTCACCTTGACACAGCAGCCACAGTCCAGCAGCTCGTAGAGGAAGGCCAGAGCTGCCAGCGAGACTACTGTGATGATGAAGAGGAGGAGGATGACGAAGCACGCTATGTTCCAGCCGTCGTGGAACGGGTACACCTCTTGAACCTGCAGGGAGACCTGGGACAGCGGGGCGGCGTCAGGGAGCCACGGGAGAGAGGTGGTGTTGAGACGGTCCATGTTGTTTCACCTGGGAGAGAAATGATAGAGGAAGTCATGGTTGGTTTGTTCCTGGAGAGGTTTGAGAGGGCTGCTGGTGTTGAGACGGTCCATGTTGTTTCACCTGGGAGAGAAATGATAGAGGAAGTCATGGTTGGTTTGTGCCTGCAGAGGTTTGAGAGGGCTGCTGGTGTTCAGGATGTTCTTCTGTCCTTCAGACCCGCAGTCTATAAAGACAGCCTTTATAGAGCCTCAACTCAGAGTTCTGGTACTGTGACCTGGAGGGAGAGAGAACCTCTATACACAGAGTTCTGGTACTGTGACCTGGAGGGAGACAGAACCTCTATACACAGAGTTCTGGTACTGTGACCTGGAGGGAGACAGAACCTATATACACAGAGTTCTGGTGCTGTGACCTGGAGGGAGACAGACAGAACCTCTAAACACAGAGTTCTGGTACTGTGACCTGGAGGGAGACAGACAGAACCTCTAAACACAGTAAACACTTACTCCATCAGGACACAACCTCCTGGGGAGCATAGCGCCTTCCTGCTTACACACACACACACCCACACACCACACACCACACACACACGCCAGGAGCAGTGAGACTGACCCAGTTTGGTTGAGTGAACCAGAGAGAGACTGAGAGGAAATGGGGCTTGTCCTGAGTACTGCTCTACAGACACTCCAACCCTGAAACACTGTTAGTATCTAACCTCCAACCCTGAAACACTGTTAGTATCTAACCTCCAACCCTGAAACACTGTTAGTATCTAACCTCCAACCCTGAAACACTGTTAGTATCTAACCTCCAACCCTGAAACACTGTTAGTGTCTAACCTCCAACCCTGAAACACTGTTAGTATCTAACCTCCTACCCTGAAACACTGTTAGTGTCTAACCTCCTACCCTGAAACACTGTTAGTATCTAACCTCCTACCCTGAAACACTGTTAGTGTCTAACCTCCTACCCTGAAACACTGTTAGTGTCTAACCTCCTACCCTGAAACACTGTTAGTGTCTAACCAACCCTGAAACACTGTTAGTGTCTAACCTCCAACCCTGAAACACTGTTAGTGTCTAACCTCCTACCCTGAAACACTGTTAGTGTCTAACCAACCCTGAAACACTGTTAGTGTCTAACCTCCAACCCTGAAACACTGTTAGTGTCTAACCTCCTACCCTGAAACACTGTTAGTGTCTAACCTCCTACCCTGAAACACTGTTAGTATCTAACCTCCTACCCTGAAACACTGTTAGTGTCTAACCTCCTACCCTGAAACACTGTTAGTGTCTAACCTCCTACCCTGAAACACTGTTAGTGTCTAACCTCCTACCCTGAAACACTGTTAGTATCTAACCTCCAACCCTGAAACACTGTTAGTGTCTAACCTCCAACCCTGAAACACTGTTAGTATCTAACCTCCAACCCTGAAACACTGTTAGTGTCTAACCTCCTACCCTGAAACACTGTTAGTATCTAACCTCCAACCCTGAAACACTGTTAGTGTCTAACCTCCTACCCTGAAACACTGTTAGTGTCTAACCTCCTACCCTGAAACACTGTTAGTGTCTAACCTCCTACCCTGAAACACTGTTAGTGTCTAACCTCCTACCCTGAAACACTGTTAGTATCTAACCTCCTACCCTGAAACACTGTTAGTGTCTAACCTCCTACCCTGAAACACTGTTAGTGTCTAACCTCCTACCCTGAAACACTGTTAGTATCTAACCTCCTACCCTGAAACACTGTTAGTGTCTAACCTCCTACCCTGAAACACTGTTAGTGTCTAACCTCCTACCCTGAAACACTGTTAGTGTCTAACCTCCTACCCTGAAACACTGTTAGTGTCTAACCTCCTACCCTGAAACACTGTTAGTGTCTAACCTCCTACCCTGAAACACTGTTAGTGTCTAACCTCCTACCCTGAAACACTGTTAGTGTCTAACCTCCAACCCTGAAACACTGTTAGTGTCTAACCTCCTACCCTGAAACACTGTTAGTGTCTAACCTCCAACCCTGAAACACTGTTAGTGTCTAACCTCCAACCCTGAAACACTGTTAGTGTCTAACCTCCTACCCTGAAACACTGTTAGTGTCTAACCTCCTACCCTGAAACACTGTTAGTGTCTAACCTCCTACCCTGAAACACTGTTAGTGTCTAACCTCCTACCCTGAAACACTGTTAGTATCTAACCTCCAACCCTGAAACACTGTTAGTATCTAACCTCCAACCCTGAAACACTGTTAGTGTCTAACCTCCTACCCTGAAACACTGTTAGTGTCTAACCTCCTACCCTGAAACACTGTTAGTGTCTAACCTCCTACCCTGAAACACTGTTAGTGTCTAACCTCCAACCCTGAAACACTGTTAGTGTCTAACCTCCTACCCTGAAACACTGTTAGTGTCTAACCTCCTACCCTGAAACACTGTTAGTGTCTAACCTCCAACCCTGAAACACTGTTAGTATCTAACCTCCAACCCTGAAACACTGTTAGTGTCTAACCTCCTACCCTGAAACACTGTTAGTATCTAACCTCCAACCCTGAAACACTGTTAGTGTCTAACCTCCAACCCTGAAACACTGTTAGTGTCTAACCTCCTACCCTGAAACACTGTTAGTGTCTAACCTCCTACCCTGAAACACTGTTAGTGTCTAACCTCCAACCCTGAAACACTGTTAGTGTCTAACCTCCAACCCTGAAACACTGTTAGTGTCTAACCTCCTACCCTGAAACACTGTTAGTGTCTAACCTCCTACCCTGAAACACTGTTAGTGTCTAACCTCCAACCCTGAAACACTGTTAGTGTCTAACCTCCTACCCTGAAACACTGTTAGTGTCTAACCTCCTACCCTGAAACACTGTTAGTGTCTAACCTCCAACCCTGAAACACTGTTAGTATCTAACCTCCAACCCTGAAACACTGTTAGTGTCTAACCTCCTACCCTGAAACACTGTTAGTATCTAACCTCCAACCCTGAAACACTGTTAGTGTCTAACCTCCAACCCTGAAACACTGTTAGTGTCTAACCTCCTACCCTGAAACACTGTTAGTGTCTAACCTCCTACCCTGAAACACTGTTAGTGTCTAACCTCCAACCCTGAAACACTGTTAGTGTCTAACCTCCAACCCTGAAACACTGTTAGTGTCTAACCTCCTACCCTGAAACACTGTTAGTGTCTAACCTCCAACCCTGAAACACTGTTAGTGTCTAACCTCCTACCCTGAAACATTGTTAGAGTGTAACCTGGTTTGATTAGTTGTCTGTCTGTCTGTCTGTCTGTCTGTCTGTCTGTCTGTCTGTCTGTCTGTCTGTCTGTCTGTCTGTCTGTCTGTCTGTCTGTCTGTCTGAACCTTCTCTAGTTCAGATAGAATGTGTGCGATGAGTTTCACTGTTCTGTTCCGCATTCCACCTTTTGCTCGTTAAATATGTGTGTGACCGACTAGGCTATTGTTATCAGATGTGTGTGTGTGTGTGTGTGTGTGTGTGTGTGTGTGTGTGTGTGTGTGTGTGTTTAGCAGTGAGTCATTCCACCTCTCCTCTCCTGTGTTTGAGCCCACTGTCATCATCTGCTCTGAGTAGCTTTACTGATGACTGTTGACTGATGACTGACTCACAGTATGTTACGTAGTGTTGTTAGTGTAACCTGATACAGGCCTGTCATTAGTCAGAGGACAGCATGTCTATTATATACAGTTCTATGTTACATAGTGTTGTTAGTGTAACCTGATACAGGCCTGTCATTAGTCAGAGGACAGCATGTCTATTATATACAGTTCTATGTTACATAGTGTTGTTAGTGTAAACTGATACAGGCCTGTCAGAGGACAGCATGCCTATTATATAGAGTTCTATGTTACATAGTGTTGTTAGTGTAAACTGATACAGGCCTGTCAGAGGACAGCATGTCTATTATATACAGTTCTATGTTACATAGTGTTGTTAGTGTAACCTGATACAGGCCTGTCATTAGTCAGAGGACAGCATGTCTATTATATACAGTTCTATGTTACATAGTGTTGTTAGTGTAACCTGATACAGGCCTGTCATTAGTCAGAGGACAGCATGTCTATTATATACAGTTCTATGTTACATAGTGTTGTTAGTGTAAACTGATACAGGCCTGTCAGAGGACAGCATGTCTATTATATACAGTTCTATGTTACATAGTGTTGTTAGTGTAAACTGATACAGGCCTGTCAGAGGACAGCATGTCTATTATATACAGTTCTATGTTACATAGTGTTGTTAGTGTAAACTGATACAGGCCTGTCAGAGGACAGCATGTCTATTATATAGAGTTCTGTGTTACATAGTGTTGTTAGTGTAACCTGATACAGGCCTGTCATTAGTCAGAGGACAGCATGTCTATTATATACAGTTCTATGTTACATAGTGTTGTTAGTGTAACCTGATACAGGCCTGTCATTAGTCAGAGGACAGCATGTCTATTATATACAGTTCTATGTTACATAGTGTTGTTAGTATAACATGATGCAGGCCTGTCATTGGTCAGAGGACAGCATGTCTATTATATACAATTCTATGTTACATAGTGTTGTTAGTGTAACCTGATACAGGCCTGTCATTAGAGGACAGCAGACAACATGTCTATTATATACAGTTCTATGTTGCATAGTGTTAGCAGACCACAGTCATCTCCTGACGGTTAGTCTAGTTACCCTGAACACAATGGCTCGGTCTCTGATGAAGTCAATGGGATCATGTGTTTATTAGGATCCCCATTAGCTGTTGTCATCTAATGAGATGTGAAGTAGCCAATAGGCCTTCAACTGTTTTCATGTTGCTATGGAAGTAGCCAATAGGCCTTCAACTGTTTTAATGTTGCTATGGAAGTAGCCAATAGGCCTTCAACTGTTTTCATGTTGCTATGGAAGTAGCCAATAGGCCTTCAACTGTTTTCATGTTGCTATGGAAGTAGCCAATAGGCCTTCAACTTTAATCAGACTGTTTTCATGTTGCTATGTGAAGTAGCCAATAGGCCTTCAACTGTTTTCATGTTGCTATGGAAGTAGCCAATAGGCCTTCAACTGTTTTCATGTTGCTATGGAAGTAGCCAATAGGCCTTCAACTGTTTTCATGTTGCTATGTGAAGTAGCCAATAGGCCTTCAACTGTTTTCATGTTGCTATGGAAGTAGCCAATAGGCCTTCAACTGTTTTCATGTTGCTATGGAAGTAGCCAATAGGCCTTCAACTGTTTTCATGTTGCTATGTGAAGTAGCCAATAGGCCTTCAACTTTAATCAGACTGTTTTCATGTTGCTATGGAAGTAGCCAATAGGCCTTCAACTTTAATCAGACTGTTTTCATGTTGCTATGGAAGTAGCCAATAGGCCTTCAACTTTAATCAGACTGTTTTCATGTTGCTATGTGAAGTAGCCAATAGGCCTTCAACTTTAATCAGACTGTTTTCATGTTGCTATGGAAGTAGCCAATAGGCCTTCAACTTTAATCAGACTGTTTTTATGTTGCTATGGAAGTAGCCAATAGGCCTTCAACTGTTTTCATGTTGCTATGGAAGTAGCCAATAGGCCTTCAACTGTTTTAATGTTGCTATGTGAAGTAGCCAATAGGCCTTCAACTGTTTTCATGTTGCTATGTGAAGTAGTCAATAGGCCTTCAACTGTTTTCATGTTGCTATGGAAGTAGCCAATAGGCCTTCAACTGTTTTCATGTTGCTATGGAAGTAGCCAATAGGCCTTCAACTGTTTTAATGTTGCTATGTGAAGTAGCCAATAGGCCTTCAACTTTAATCAGACTGTTTTCATGTTGCTATGGAAGTAGCCAATAGGCCTTCAACTGTTTTCATGTTGCTATGGAAGTAGCCAATAGGCCTTCAACTTTAATCAGACTGTTTTCATGTTGCTATGTGAAGTAGCCAATAGGCCTTCAACTTTAATCAGACTGTTTTCATGTTGCTATGGAAGTAGCCAATAGGCCTTCAACTGTTTTCATGTTGCTATGGAAGTAGCCAATAGGCCTTCAACTGTTTTCATGTTGCTATGGAAGTAGCCAATAGGCCTTCAACTGTTTTCATGTTGCTATGTGAAGTAGCCAATAGGCCTTCAACTGTTTTCATGTTGCTATGTTGTAGAGGATATTGATAGTCCACATTAGTAACACTGTCATGGTAACTGAAGGTCTCTCTCTCTGGGGA
This sequence comes from Oncorhynchus mykiss, assembly GCF_013265735.2. NCBI lineage: Eukaryota > Metazoa > Chordata > Actinopteri > Salmoniformes > Salmonidae > Oncorhynchus > Oncorhynchus mykiss. The sequence continues at coordinate 99,639 of NW_023493730.1, read as the reverse complement.
AAATACTGTAATACTTCCTGTTCTGTTGATTCTGTTGGCTGATGTTGATGGAGAGAGAGAAGTGAAGGAACAGAGGGATATCATTCTTTATCTATTATGAATGTAGACCGATTCTTCCTCTACCCACACCACACTACCATAGCCTAGTACCCCAGCACTACACCTCTCTCTGTTCCTCCCTATCGTTACCCTCTCCTCCTCTACCTCCTCTCTGTTCCTCCCTACCGTTACCCTCTCCTCCTCTACCCACACCACACTACCATAGCCTAGTACCCCAGCACTACACCCCTCTCTGTTCCTCCCTACTGTTACCCTCTCCTCCTCTACCTCCTCTCTGTTCCTCCCTATCGTTACCCTCTCCTCCTCTACCCACACCACACTACCATAGCCTAGTACCCCAGCACTACACCTCTCTCTGTTCCTCCCTATCGTTACCCTCTCCTCCTCTACCCACACCACACTACCATAGCCTAGTACCCCAGCACTACACCTCTCTCTGTTCCTCCCTACATTACCCTCTCCTCCCTCCCTCTCCACCCCTACCCCCTCCTCTCTCTCCTCCCTCCCTCTCCACCCCTACCCCCTCCTCTCCTCCCTCCCTCCCTCTCCACCCCTACCCCCTCCTCTCCTCCCTCTCTCCTTTTCCACCCCTACCCCCTCCTCTCTCTCCTCCCTCCCTCTCCACCCCTACCCCCTCCTCTCCTCCCTCTCAAGCCCCCTCCCCCTTCTGTGTGTTCTCCCTGAAGTGGTGTAGGACCCCAGACAGACTGAGGCAGAGCGGTATCTCCTGCTGTGTCTGTCTGCAGGGGCTCCCACTGCCCCACCCCCCTCCCTAATGTCTAGTCCCATCCAGTCTGGAGGGGGTGAATACAGCCAAATCCACCCTAATTAAACCCTTTATAGAGTTTGTGTGTGTGTGTGTCCTTATTGAAATCCTTGCAGGAGAAGAAGCCTAGTTATCTCTATGCCAGTCTGAATCACAACAACCTTACTGCCTGCTTGGCACCCTATTCCCTGTGTAGTTTGACCCAGGAACCATCCTCTAGCAGTCTAGTCTCTCGCTGTTCTGCTACAAAAACACTCATCCTTTAGTCTGACAGTCTATATTAACACTCATCCTTTAGTCTGACAGTATGTTATATAGACACTCATCCTTTAGTCTGACAGTCTATATTAACACTCATCCTTTAGTCTGACAGTATGTTATATAGACACTCATCCTTTAGTCTGACAGTCTGCTACAAAAACACTCATCCTTAGTCTGGCAGTCTGTTATACAAACACTCATCCTTTAGTCTGACAGTCTATATAAACACTCATCCTTTACTCTGACTGTCTGTTACAAAAACTCATCCTTTAGTCTGACAGTCTGTTATACAAACACTCATCCTTTAGTCTGACAGTCTGTTACAAAAACACTCATCCTTTAGTCTGACAGTTTGTTACAAAAACACTCATCCTTTACTCTGACAGTCTATATTAACACTCATCCTTTACTCTGACAGTCTGTTATAAAAGAACTCATCCTTTACTCTGACAGTCTGTTATATAAACACTCATCCTTTACTCTGACAGTCTGTTATATAAACACTCATCCTTTACTCTGACAGTCTATATTAACACTCATCCTTTAGTCTGTTATATAAACACTCATACCGTCTGTCTGCTCACAGCGTAACCCATAGGCTGGGCTCCCGTCTGTCTGTCTGCTCACAGTGTAACCCATAGGCTGGGCTCCCGTCTGTCTGCTCACAGCGTAACCCATAGGCTGGGCTCCCGTCTGTCTGTCTGCTCACAGTGTAACCCATAGGCTGGGCTCCCGTCTGTCTGTCTGCTCACAGTGTAACCCATAGGCTGGGCTCCCGTCTGTCTGCTCACAGCGTAACCCATAGACTGGGCTCCCGTCTGTCTGCTCACAGTGTAACCCATAGGCTGGGCTCCCGTCTGTCTGCTCACAGTGTAACCCATAGGCTGGGCTCCCGTCTGTCTGCTCACAGTGTAACCCATAGGCTGGGCTCCTGTCTGTCTGTCTGCTCACAGTGTAACCCATAGACTGGGCTCCCGTCTGTCTGCTCACAGTGTAACCCATAGGCTGGGCTCCCGTCTGTCTGCTCACAGTGTAACCCATAGGCTGGGCTCCCGTCTGTCTGTCTGCTCACAGTGTAACCCATAGGCTGGGCTCCCGTCTGTCTGCTCACAGCGTAACCCATAGGCTGGGCTCCCGTCTGTCTGTCTGCTCACAGCGTAACCCATAGACTGGGCTCCCGTCTGTCTGTCTGCTCACAGTGTAACCCATAGGCTGGGCTCCCGTCTGTCTGCTCACAGCGTAACCCATAGACTGGGCTCCCGTCTGTCTGTCTGCTCACAGTGTAACCCATAGGCTGGGCTCCCGTCTGTCTGCTCACAGTGTAACCCATAGGCTGGGCTCCCGTCTGTCTGCTCACAGCGTAACCCATAGGCTGGGCTCCCGTCTGTCTGTCTGCTCACAGTGTAACCCATAGACTGGGCTCCCGTCTGTCTGCTCACAGTGTAACCCATAGGCTGGGCTCCTGTCTGTCTGTCTGCTCACAGTGTAACCCATAGGCTGGGCTCCCGTCTGTCTGCTCACAGTGTAACCCATAGGCTGGGCTCCCGTCTGTCTGTCTGCTCACAGCGTAACCCATAGGCTGGGCTCCTGTCTGTCTGTCTGCTCACAGCGTAACCCATAGACTGGGCTCCCGTCTGTCTGCTCACAGTGTAACCCATAGGCTGGGCTCCCGTCTGTCTGCTCACAGCGTAACCCATAGGCTGGGCTCCTGTCTGTCTGTCTGCTCACAGCGTAACCCATAGGCTGGGCTCCCGTCTGTCTGCTCACAGTGTAACCCATAGACTGGGCTCCCGTCTGTCTGTCTGCTCACAGTGTAACCCATAGGCTGGGCTCCCGTCTGTCTGCTCACAGTGTAACCCATAGGCTGGGCTCCTGTCTGTCTGCTCACAGTGTAACCCATAGACTGGGCTCCCGTCTGTCTGTCTGCTCACAGTGTAACCCATAGGCTGGGCTCCCGTCTGTCTGCTCACAGTGTAACCCATAGGCTGGGCTCCTGTCTGTCTGCTCACAGCGTAACCCATAGGCTGGGCTCCCGTCTGTCTGCTCACAGCGTAACCCATAGACTGGGCTCCCGTCTGTCTGTCTGCTCACAGTGTAACCCATAGGCTGGGCTCCCGTCTGTCTGTCTGCTCACAGCGTAACCCATAGGCTGGGCTCCTGTCTGTCTGCTCACAGCGTAACCCATAGGCTGGGCTCCTGTCTGTCTGCTCACAGCGTAACCCATAGGCTGGGCTCCCGTCTGTCTGTCTGCTCACAGTGTAACCCATAGACTGGGCTCCCGTCTGTCTGTCTGCTCACAGCGTAACCCATAGACTGGGCTCCTGTCTGTCTGTCTGCTCACAGCGTAACCCATAGACTGGGCTCCTGTCTGTCTGTCTGCTCACAGCGTAACCCATAGGCTGGGCTCCCGTCTGTCTGTCCTCTGGTGTTGATAAATCTTTTACCGTTTATAATGTAGTGCTATTACCCAGAATGCTGTAGGGATGGAAGGTAAACCCTCCTCTTACGAAAGCAATCACATATACAATGTAGGCTTCATAGGATGGATTAGGCTAGTAGACACACACACACTACACACACACACACACACACACACACACACACACACACACACACACACACACACACTACACACACACACACTACACACACACACTACACACACACACCCTACACACACACACTACACACACACACCCTACACACACTACACACACACACTACACACACACACTACACACACACACACACTTCACTACACACACTACACACACTGCACACACACACTACACACACACACACTACACACACACACACTACACACACACACACACACACACAGACACGTGCCTTGCCCTGAGACATGGCTGTAGCAGGCAAGCATGCAAACAGACTGCAGATCTGCCAGTGTGTCCACACACACACACTACACACACACACAAACACACACACTAACCGTCGTTGTGCCAGAGAAATATGCAGACTCACCTGTGTAGCTTCTACTGTGGGGTGGATGCTTGTAAAGGATTTAGGCAAAAGATGCTCTCGCTCTCCCTTCCCCCACTCTGTCTCTCTCTTCCTCTCTCTCTCGCTCTCTCTCTCGCTCTCTCTGTGTCTCTCTCTCCTCCCTGCCACTCCTTGCAGTTCTGCTCGTCTTCCCCACACAAGGCACAGCCTGTGCTCAGACCTTACCACTCTACCAATGGCTAAGCTCACCCTCGTTTCTCCCCTCTCTATTTGCCAAATCTTCTCAGATGAAATGAATGCCCCGCCTTCTCATTAGCACCCAGCAGCAGCTCCCGCCCACGTGATGAATCATTTAGTGAGTCACAACAACAGGCCGCTCTGATTGGCTGGTCTCCAGAAACAGGATCTCACAGCTGAAGCCACAGACGCAGAGCCACTAGAGTAGGGCCTGAAACGGAACCCTAGCTAGTGCCCTTATACCCCCTAGCTAGTGCCCTTATACCCCCTAGCTAGTGTCATGATACCCCGTAGATAGTGTCATGATACCCCCTAGATAGTGTCATGATACCCCCTAGATAGTGCCCT
>NW_023493730.1:52500-90000 GCF_013265735.2 Oncorhynchus mykiss | reverse complement strand
TTATTGGGTTTATTGTGATGTTAGTTCCTCCCTCTACTCTGTCTGTCTGTCTCTTATTGGGCGTATTGTGATGTTAGCTCCTCCCTCTACTCTGTCTGTCTCTTATTGGGTTTATTGTGATGTTAGTTCCTCCCTCTACTCTGTCTGTCTCTTATTGGGTTTATTGTGATGTTAGTTCCTCCCTCTACTCTGTCTGTCTCTTATTGGGTTTATTGTGATGTTAGTTCCTCCCTCTACTCTGTCTGTCTCTTATTGGGTTTATTGTGATGTTAGTTCCTCCCTCTACTCTGTCTGTCTCTTATTGGGTTTATTGTGATGTTAGTTCCTCCCTCTACTCTGTCTGTCTCTTATTGGGTTTATTGTGATGTTAGTTCCTCCCTCTACTCTGTCTGTCTCTTATTGGGTTTATTGTGATGTTAGTTCCTCCCTCTACTCTGTCTGTCTGTCTCTTATTGGGTTTATTGTGATGTTAGTTCCTCCCTCTACTCTGCCTGTCTGTCTCTTATTGGGTGTATTGTGATGTTAGTTCCTCCCTCTACTCTGTCTGTCTCTTATTGGGTGTATTGTGATGTTAGTTCCTCCCTCTACTCTGCCTGTCTGTCTCTTATTGGGTGTATTGTGATGTTAGTTCCTCCCTCTACTCTGTCTGTCTGTCTCTTATTGGGTTTATTGTGATGTTAGTTCCTCCCTCTACTCTGTCTGTCTCTTATTGGGTGTATTGTGATGTTAGTTCCTCCCTCTACTCTGTCTGTCTGTCTCTTATTGGGTTTATTGTGATGTTAGTTCCTCCCTCTACTCTGTCTGTCTCTTATTGGGTTTATTGTGATGTTAGTTCCTCCCTCTACTCTGTCTGTCTCTTATTGGGTTTATTGTGATGTTAGTTCCTCCCTCTACTCTGTCTGTCTGTCTCTTATTGGGTTTATTGTGATGTTAGTTCCTCCCTCTACTCTGTCTGTCTCTTATTGGGTGTATTGTGATGTTAGTTCCTCCCTCTATTGTTTGGTTCTCCACTCTTTATTTTGGAAGTAAACAACAACAACAACACAGACTTTTGTTAGTCACCATGTTTATGGTTCAGCCCTGGTGCAGTAACTCTGACAGCCTGGGTGGTTTTTCACACCAGACTTTGACTCATAACAATCTGCATAACGTTCACAGATTGTGTGTGCCTGTGTGTGTGTGTGCCTGTGTGTGTGTGTGCCAGTGTGTGTGTGTGCCTGTGTGTGCCAGTGTGTGTGCCAGTGTGTGTGCCAGTGTGTGTGTGTGCCAGTGTGTGTGTGTGCCAGTGGGCCTGTGCGTGCGTGTGTGTGTGTGCCAGTGTGTGTGTGTGCCAGTGTGTGTGTGTGTGCCAGTGTGTTTGTGTGTGTGTGTGTGTGTGGGTGCTCTGTCTTTTTCCCAGTACTGAAGCTACCTCGTCTTGACCCAGTCGATGCAGACAAGCTGCCATTACACAGATGACTTCTTTTAAACAATGCATCACGTGACCAACCAATAACGTCCTAGATTCTGAGTTCTGTTCTTCTCTGTCTGGTACTCAGCCCACTACACTGAATTAAAGGATTTTTAGAAACTGTCCATCTGGCTATTAGACCACACTAGCCCGGGTGGCATTCAGGTCCTAAATGCCATACTTGAAAAATGCAACATTTTACTGGCGTTCTAGTTTGTCATATTTTCAAGCCCAAACTGAAAGCCTTGGCTAGCAGGTTAGCTTAATTTCTTACAATTGAGTTACAATTGATCATGTCATCCTTCCTGTTCCTCTGTGTTCCTTCCTGTTCCTCTATGTTCCTTCCTGTCCTCCAGACCAGACACCAGCGTGGTGATACTCACCACTTGACTGTGGAGGAGATTCTAGATGAGACCAAACTACTGGACATCGGCATGAAGCAGAAACAATGGCTGATGACTGAGGTGTGTGTTGGGGCTTGACCTTTCACCTTTTCAATAAGATGGTGTGTGTTGGGGCGTTCACATGTTATCAGAGTTATCATGAAGTAGAAACAATGGCTGATGACTGAGGTGTGTGTTGGGGCGTTCACATGTTATCAGAGTTATCGGGAGGTGCGAGTGGGAAACTGAGTGTTTTGTTGCTTGACCTTTCACCTTTTCAATAGATGACGCCAAATCTGTTTTTTGACCATTGCAAACTTATGAGAGAGAGAGAGACAGAGGGAGAGACAGAGGGAGAGACAGAGAGAGAGACAGAGAGAGAGAGAGACAGAGAGAGAGACAGAGACAGAGAGAGAGAGAGAGACAGAAAGAGAGAGAGAGAGAGACAGAGAGAGAGAGAGAGAGAGAAAGAGACAGAGAGAGAGAGAGAGACAGAAAGAGAGAGAGAGACAGAGAGGGAGGGAGAGAGGGAGAGACAGAAAGAGAGACAGAAAGAGAGAGAGGGAGGGAGAGAGGGAGAGGGAGAGAGAGAGAGAGAGAGAGAGAGAGAGAGAGAGAGAGAGAGAGAGAGAGAGAGAGAGAGAGAGAGAGAGAGAGAGAGAGAGAGAGAGAGAGAGAGAGAGAGAGAGAGAGAGAGAGAGACCAGAAACTCTTCCACCTCTCTTTTATTTACCTCCGTCTCACCCTCCTCTTCCTCGGGCCAAACAGACTAGTGTTTTGAGACCCATGTAAATAAAGTTTAAATAAATGTTTGACTCAGTCTTTGTCCCGTCCCCCAGGCGCTGGCCAGTAACCCTAAGATAGAGGTGAGGGATGGGAAATATGCCTTCAAGCCCAAATATCACCTGAAGGACAAGAAAGCCCTGCTCAGACTGTTGGATAAACATGACCAGCTGGGACTGGGAGGATTACTGCTAGATGATGTGGAGGAGGGGCTACCCAACTCTGCCAAAGCACTGAAGGTGTGTGTGTGTGTGTGTGTGTGAGTATTAATGAGTCAGACATATTAACGGCCTCTGTTCCTCCCCAGGTTTTGGGAGACCAGATCATCTTTGTGACAAGACCAGACAAGAAGAAGATTCTGTTCTATAATGATAAACACTGCCAGTTTACAGTTGACGAAGGTGAGAGCGTTGGTGTAGTTTCTCTACCTGAATTACTTTTTTGGGGCCCTCATGGTAGATGAGTGGGAGCGTTGGTATGGTGTCTTTTTGCTTAGTTCTCTGTAGAAGGTGAGCATATAATGTTAATTAGAACTAGAGTGTTGGTATGTTCTCTCCCTTAATTTAGTTTGCAGTGGTTGAAGATAAGAGCATGTGTATAGTTTCTCCCCATTAAATATATGTTGAAAAGCTGAGCATTGGTAGGGTTTCTCCCATGTTGTCCAATGCAGAATGTGAAAGTGTTGGTACAATTTCTCCCTTAATTATCAGTTTGCAGTAGATTCAGATAAGAGCATTGATAAGGTCTCTCTTTCTTATTTCAGTTAAGGGAGCTTTGTTGACATTAAATACATTCTGTAAATATTGCCAAAGGCTAAAATATATATATATATATATATATATATATATATATATATATATATATATATATATATATATAAAATGTTTTTTATAAGTCTAAAGAAGTCATGTCTAAAGTACAACTGCATAAAGCCACTTAGTTCTCTGTAGGTGTGAGCACTGGTCTGGTTTCTCTCCCTTTGCACTGGTCTGGTTTCTCTTTCACGTAATGACCTCAATGGCTCCACCCAGTGGTCAGATTTTAAATTATTATTTTACTGTGACGTCATTTAGAAGTGTAGAACTTTCGGTTCGTTCATACCAGGATCCATTCAGTCGATACAGGATATTAACTGAGTTTAATTTGTTTGTTTACTTGTATGTATTGATTTGTTTACTTGAATGTATCGATTTGTTTACTTGTATGTATTGATTTGTTTACTTGTATGTATTGATTTGTTTACTTGTATGTATTGATTTGTTTACTTGAATGTATTGATTTGTTTACTTGAATGTATTGATTTGTTTACTTGTATGTATTGATTTGTTTACTTGTATGTATCGATTTGTTTACTTGTATGTATTGATTTGTTTACTTGAATGTATTGATTTGTTTACTTGAATGTATTGATTTGTTTACTTGTATGTATTGATTTGTTTACTTGTATGTATTGTGTACCGTAAGTCAGCTTTTATCTGCCGAGTATGACCTACTTGTAAAAATGTAATCAACTACTACTGCTATTGTCCTACCTGAGCTAATGGTATCCTGTCTGTGTTTCCTGGTCTATCGTCCCAGAGTTCACCAAGCTGTGGAGGAGTATCCCAGTGGACTCTATGGACGAAGAGAAGATAGAGGACTACCTCAAGAGACAGGGCATCTCCTCCATGCAGGAGACTGGACCCAAGAAAGTTGTGAGTTTCTCTCTCTGTCCCCACCTCTTTCTCTATCTCTCCGGATCTCTCTACCTCTCCGGATCTCTCTACCTCTCTCTACCTCTCCACCTCTCTCTACCTCTCCACCTCTCTCTACCTCTCCACCTCTCTCTACCTCTCCATCTCTCCACCTCTCTCTACCTCTCCACCTCTCTCTACCTCTCCACCTCTCTACCTCTCTCTACCTCTCCACCTCTCTCTATCTCTCCACCTCTCTCTACCTCTCCACCTCTCTCTACCTCTCCACCTCTCTCTACCTCTCCACCTCTCTCTACCTCTCCGGATCTCTCTACCTCTCTATCTCTCTCACTTTCTCTTTCTGTCTGTATTTCTGTCTCACAGGCCTGGGTAATTCCAGTCCTCGGGGGGCCTGATTGGTGTTACACTTTTGTCCCAGCTAACACACCTGACTCCAGCTAACACACCTGACTCCAGCTAACACACCTGACTCCAGCTAACACACCTGACTCCAGCTAACACACCTGACTCCAGCTAACACACCTGACTCCAGCTAACACACCTGACTCCAGCTAACACACCTGACTCCAGCTAACACACCTGACTCCAGCTAACACACCTGACTCCAGCTAACACACCTGACTCCAGCTAACACACCTGACTCCAGCTAACACACCTGACTCCAGCTAACACACCTGACTCCAGCTAACACACCTGACTCCAGCTAACACACCTGACTCCAGCTAACACACCTGACTCCAGTAATCACCTGACTCCAGTAATCACCTGACTCCAGTAATCACCTGACTCCAGCTAACACACCTGACTCCAGCTAACACACCTGACTCCAGCTAACACACCTGACTCCAGTAATCACCTGACTCCAGCTAACACACCTGACTCCAGTAATCACCTGACTCCAGTAATCACCTGACTCCAGTAATCACCTGACTCCAGCTAACACACCTGACTCCAGCTAACACACCTGACTCCAGTAATCACCTGACTCCAGTAATCACCTGACTCCAGTAATCACCTGACTCCAGTAATCACCTGACTCCAGTAATCACCTGACTCCAGTAATCACCTGACTCCAGTAATCACCTGACTCCAGCTAACACACCTGACTCCAGCTAACACACCTGACTCCAGTAATCACCTGACTCCAGTAATCACCTGACTCCAGTAATCACCTGACTCCAGTAATCACCTGACTCCAGTAATCACCTGACTCCAGTAATCACCTGACACACACACACACACACACGCACACACGCACACGCACCAATCAGTTATGCTAGGGACTGGAGACACACACACACACACACACACCAATCAGTTATGCTAGGGACTGGAGACACACACACACACGCACACACGCACACACACACACACCAATCAGTTATGCTAGGGACTGGAGACACACACACACACACACACACACACACACACCAATCAGTTATGCTAGGGACTGGAGACACACACACACACACACACACACACACACACACACACACACACACCAATCAGTTATGCTAGGGACTGGAGACACACACACACACACACACACACACCAATCAAGCCCCCCCCCCGGCCTGCCGGTTCTGTCACATAACTGGGACAATAAACCGAAAATGATCTTGACACCCAAACAGAACAGAGAGAGGACATTTGACACGTGGATAATAATGATAAGGATCCTTTACTAGAGGAATGTGTTGTCTGACATACTGATATGGGCTATTTGTTAACAAGACAGTTGATCGCCTCAACATTCAAACTAGAAGTAGTAGGTTGAAGGGTCATTTAAAAGAGTAACTCTGGGGCACATTCATGTTATAAACGTGTTCTACTTATCCACATTGTGATCATTTAGTGAATTTATGGTGGTACGGATTTACATCCACATCTCCTAGCTCTTATCACTCTCTTTATCTTTCCATGTTTCTCATGACTTATCTGTGATTGGTTGTTTCTACAATTAACCCGGTCTGTGATTGGCTGTTTTGGTTGTGTTGCTACAGTTACCAATCAAGAGGAAGAAGCCAGGTGGACAGAAGAAGAGACGCTTCAAGACTCACAACGACCATCTGGCCGGAGTACTGGAGGACTACTCAGAGGGCGTACCCGCTAAGAAGTGATGTCACTTCCTGGTTATACCCCTCCCACTTCCTCTTCCCTGGCCCAGTGAGAGAGGGGTGACCTGGGAGTTGTTGTTTTGTAGTTTGTTTTATTTGTCTCACCAAAACTACAATGAAGATGAGAGGAGACAATGGCCCTGTCTCAAACGTGTGAACTTGCTTCCTTTTCTTGTGTCCTTTCCTCCCCCGACGATAAAGGAGAAGGAGATGAGGACAGGAAGCCATTTTGGAACGTTGAGACACAAGATGGCTGACTGATTGACTGAAGTGAAGTCCTTGCCAAACACACCAACCTAAAGAGACTCTCGCTGTCCTTTTTGATAAAACTGGACCAGTTTTGGTTCTAAGCAGTAATACAAAATGGTGGACGGCTTTAGGGTAGCAAAAATGTCCTGTTAAATTTTCCCCCAAAATCCCAGGTTTTCCAGAAATCCCAGTTGGAATATTCCTGTAATGACAAATTCCCTGGAATCTGGTAACACTTCAAAGGGGATTCTGGGAAAGTTACTGGATATGTGCAACCTTAGAAGGGGCTGTATGTGTAAATGTCTGGCACACGATGGACACTGTGTGTGATAGTGGAGAGAGGATGTGTGTGAAAGTGTTTTCTTTTAAATAATACCAGTCGTATTGTCTGCTGTAGTTGTTCCTTATATTCATTTACAACAGTGGTCACCAATGGCAACCTGGAGAAATACAGGTTGTGCAGGGTTTTGCTCCAGACCTGCACAAACACTCCTGACTTAGCTAAACGACTCGTAGAATCTACCAGGTTTACTCAGACAAACACTAGCCTGGTCCCAGGGTCTTTGTGCTGTCATTCCAAACGGCATGACAACGAGTCATAGCAGAGCTGAAATCAGGCTAGACAAACACCCCACTCCCATAGAAACCTCTCCCACGACATACTTACAGTATATACCACTAAGATAATAAACTGTCCCTTCAGTATATACTACTAAGATAATAAACTGTCCCTTCAGTATATACTACTAAGATAATAAACTGTCCCTTCAGTATATACTACTAAGATAATAAACTGTCTCTTCAGTATATACTACTAAGATAATAAACTGTCCCTTCAGTATATACTACTAAGATAATAAACTGTCCCTTCAGTATATACTACTAAGATAATAAACTGTCCCTTCAGTATATACTACTAAGATAATAAACTGTCCCTTCAGTATATACTACTAAGATAATAAACTGTCCCTTCAGTATATACTCAAACTGTTCATCAAGACCTTGATTGATTGGGTGAATCGGTTGTGTTAGTACAAGGCTAGAACAAAAGCCCGAGACACCCTGTATCTCTCCACTTCCTGGTTGGTTGGTGATCGCTGGTCTCTTGAGCTTTCTTCATTACTGAGCACATTACCCACAGTACCTTTCTCCTGAGGCCTTTCCTCTGACGCACAATAAAGTCATGGAAAACACACTGTACTGTGTCTTCTTGATGACACAGAGACCTGGATTCAACCTGATGGTTGCTGCTCGCTGACAGTTAAAAGGTCATATCTGATTCGGAGAAAGAGAGAGGATGGGAGGAACCGCGGGAAAGACAAATGAAGACTGGTTGGGCGAATAGACTGGTTGGGTGATGGCTCAGTGGGCGAATTGTCGGATTGGATGATGGCTCAGTGGACGAATAGACTGGTTGGGTGATGGCTCAGTGGGCAAATAGACTGGTTGGATGATGGCTCAGTGGGCGAGGCTTAATGACAGATCAGTGAGTGGAATTTACATCTGAGAGACAAATAAAATGTAGTTTTTAGGGTGTCAGGTTGGAGGTGGATGGGGGATGGGGGGGGGGGGGGGGGTTAAACGCGGGTTGCAACCTGCCGAGGTCGCCAGTTCTAATCCCAGGTGAGACTAGTTTCCCAACTCTACCCAACATAACTAATTACATTTCTAATCTACAAACTCTGAACAGCTTTAAATACGGAGGATGGTGGCCCAGCCCCTGCTAGCGGAGGGGACTAAGCACTGAGATAAATGACACTCAACTGCTTTTCTCCTCTCGCCTTCTGACACCCAGGTGGTGACACATCTGTGTGTGCCTGGCAGACATCTCAGCTTTGATGTCAGTTCACCAAGACAGAGCTGTTCTTCCTCCCGGGGAAGACCTGCCCGCTCCAAGACCTCTCCATCACGGTTGACAACTCCACTGTGTCGGCGTGACCCTGTGCAACATCCTGTCGTTCTCTGTAAACATCAAAGCAGTGACTGGCTCCTGCAGGTTCTTGCTCTCTACAACATCTGTAGAGTACGACTCTACCTCACACAGGAAGCGGCGCAGGTCCCAATCCAGGCAGTTGTCATCTCCCGTCTGGACCACTGCAACTCTCTGTTGGCTGGGCTCCCTGCTTGTGTCATCAAACCCCTGGAACTGATCCAGAACACAGCAGCCCGCCTGGTTTTTCAACCTCATGTCACATACTGACTACGTTGAGGGCACATTTTTTATTTTCTATGCCAGAGATATGTGGTTGTCCCACCTGGATATCTTAAGATGAATGCACTGACTGTCAGTCTCTCTGGTTAAGAGCGTCTGCTAAATGACCCAAATATTAAGGTCACAGGTTCAGATCTTGCGAATGCTGTTTAAATGATTTTTTTTAGAAGAGGGTATATTTATAGCCCTGGTTACACCTCACATTAACATGTGGTTTCTCCTGATCTGATCAAAGTGATCCAATCCAAACCTGTTTCAAAGTTTGCCGCATCTACACTTGGTATTGTGTCTGAATCCCAATAATCTCTCCATCCTCCTGAGCTTTGCATTCGTTCACTACTCTACACACATTTTAAAACATTGGAGTGGTGTAGGCATGACTTGGAGCAAGTTTCCATGTAGTTAAACAGAAAGTAAACCAAAACGGACTTCGCTGGCTAAACCGAAATAGACTGGATCTCAATTGGATTTCCTTGAGTCCTCTCATCGCCTCCTCGAAACCCATTGGACGAGAAGGTCGGAACAGGGAGGGATCCTAAAATCCATGTAGGGAAGGGAACAAGTGCACACTTTGGGAGAAAGGGGGGATAATTGGGATATCCCCAGTGAGTACTTCTAGTCAGAGTACAGCAACACTGTCCTACAGTCTCCAAACAGCAAAACTAAATACTTTTAAATAAGTCATTTTTTTTAATTACAATTGGATACAAAGAATTTGGTGGTAAACAGTCAGACACTTCCACTACCAAGGGGCAGTTTCCCAGACACAGGTCACGCCTCATCATGGACTAAACTGTTTAAATCCAGCCGGGTCTGGGAAACTGGACCTGGGTCTGGGAAACTGGACCTGGGTCTGGGAAACTGGACCTGGGTCTGGGAAACTGGACCTGGGTCTGGGAAACTGGACCTGGGAAACTGGACCTGGGTCTGGGAAACTGGACCTGGGAAACTGGGTCTGGGTCTGGGAAACTGGACCTGGGAAACTGGGTCTGGGAAACTGGGTCTGGGTCTGGGAAACTGGACCTGGGTCTGGGAAACTGGACCTGGGTCTGGGAAACTGGACCTGGGTCTGGGAAACTGGACCTGGGTCTGGGAAACTGGAACTCGGTGTGGTGAGACCACCAAGGAGAACACTTCAGTGACATTCTTCAGATTCTTGTTAAAGTAGTGGCAGTACATTTTGAGTGGTAAGAGATTCCTTCGTTCGCTGTCTGCCAGAGAGGTAAATGTTTTGGGGCCCGGGGCTGAGAGCTGGTGGGGTTTAGTTTTTGGCCGGTGTGACAGCGGAGGTGGTTTTGACAGTCTTCTTCATGTGGTGGTAGTTGGGGAGGATCTTCATCAGGAAGTCAAGCTGAAGAGTCTGAGGCTGCAGAACACAAACACACGAAGGCATGCTGTTCTTCACTGCTAACAGGGAAACAGTGGATGGACTGGTTCTTTGGTTAAAAACAAGTGCGGAAAGACAAAGCTACATAGACTGTGTCTTATACACACAGACCCCTGGATCACTAATCTCAGTGTGTGTGTGTGTACCTGTGGTCGCTCTGTCTGCACACGTCTCTGACACCCCGAGCCGAAGATGACAGTGTTTTCAGGTATGACCTCACAGGTGTTGACCTGGCAACAGGCGCCGATGATACAACCAGAAGTTAGAATCATGTTCCTGCCCAGGTCAGCTGGAGGGGGGGGGGGAGAACACAGTTTAGATGATAGAAGGGGTCTCTCCATAGTGATTTAATAACCAATCAACAGTTTAGATGATAGAAGGGGTCTCTCCATAGTGATTTAATAACCAATCAACAGTTTAGATGATAGAAGGGGTCTCTCCATAGTGATTTAATAACCAATCAACAGTTTAGATGATAGAAGGGGTCTCTCCATAGTGATTTAATAACCAATCAACAGTTTAGATGATAGAAGGGGTCTCTCCATAGTGATTTAATAACCAATCAACAGTTTAGATGATAGAAGGGGTCTCTCCATAGTGATTTAATAACCAATCAACACAGACACACTCAGTCTTTCAGAACATTGGGAAGAAGAACGTCATTACTGAATTTGTGGCATTTGAACCTTTCTTACCTTTGGATTCTATGACATTGTTGTCCCCAATTTTCAAAGCTTGAGACACTGCAAGTATCATTGGTTAAGGAGAGTTTCATACTTTACCAACAAAAGGACTTTCAGAGCAGCAATACACACATACAGATATGTGATCTTAGACAGAGGTCAAACAATAACACATACATACAGTGCCTTGCGAAAGTATTCGGCCCCCTTGAACTTTGCGACCTTTTGACACATTTCAGGCTTCAAACATAAAGATATAAAACTGTATTTTTTTGTGAAGAATCAACAACAAGTGGGACACAATCATGAAGTGGATCGACATTTATTGGATATTTCAAACTTTTTTAACAAATCAAAAACTGAAAAATTGGGCGTGCAAAATTATTCAGCCCCTTTACTTTCAGTGCAGCAAACTCTCTCCAGAAGTTCAGTGAGGATCTCTGAATGATCCAATGTTGACCTAAATGACTAATGATGATAAATACAATCCACCTGTGTGTAATCAAGTCTCCGTATAAATGCACCTGCACTGTGATAGTCTCAGAGGTCCGTTAAAAGCGCAGAGAGCATCATGAAGAACAAGGAACACACCAGGCAGGTCCGAGATACTGTTGTGAAGAAGTTTAAAGCCGGATTTGGATATAAAAAGATTTCCCAAGCTTTAAACATCCCAAGGAGCACTGTGCAAGCGATAATATTGAAATGGAAGGAGTATCAGACCACTGCAAATCTACCACGACCTGGCCGTCCCTCTAAACTTTCAGCTCATACAAGGAGAAGACTGATCAGAGATGCAGCCAAGAGGCCCATGATCACTCTGGATGAACTGCAGAGATCTACAGCTGAGGTGGGAGATTCTGTCCATAGGACAACAATCAGTCGTATATTGCACAAATCTGGCCTTTATGGAAGAGTGGCAAGAAGAAAGCCATTTCTTAAAGATATCCATAAAAAGTGTTGTTTAAAGTTTGCCACAAGCCACCTGGGAGACACACCAAACATGTGGAAGAAGGTTCTCTGGTCAGATGAAACCAAAATTGAACTTTTTGGCAACAATGCAAAACGTTATGTTTGGCGTAAAAGCAACACAGCTGAACACACCATCCCCACTGTCAAACATGGTGGTGGCAGCATCATGGGTTGGGCCTGCTTTTCTTCAGCAGGGACAGGGAAGATGGTTAAAATTGATGGGAAGATGGATGGAGCCAAATACAGGACCATTCTGGAAGAAAACCTGATGGAGTCTGCAAAAGACCTGAGACTGGGACGGAGATTTGTCTTCCAACAAGACAATGATCCAAAACATAAAGCAAAATCTACAATGGAATGGTTCAAAAATAAACATATCCAGGTGTTAGAATGGCCAAGTCAAAGTCCAGACCTGAATCCAATCGAGAATCTGTGGAAAGAACTGAAAACTGCTGTTCACAAATGCTCTCCATCCAACCTCACTGAGCTCGAGCTGTTTTGCAAGGAGGAATGGGAAAAAAATTCAGTCTCTCGATGTGCAAAACTGATAGAGACAAACCCCAAGCGACTTACAGCTGTAATCGCAGCAAAAGGTGGCGCTACAAAGTATTAACTTAAGGGGGCTGAATAATTTTGCACGCCCAATTTTTCAGTTTTTGATTTGTTAAAAAAGTTTGAAATATCCAATTAATGTCGTTCCACTTCATGATTGTGTCCCACTTGTTGTTGATTCTTCACAAAAAAATACAGTTTTATATCTTTATGTTTGAAGCCTGAAATGTGGCAAAAGGTCGCAAAGTTCAAGGTGGCCGAATACTTTTGCAAGGCACTGTATATGTAATATTAGACAGAGGTCAAACAGACAGAGGTCAAACAATACACACATACAGATATGTGATATTAGACAGAGGTCAAACAATACACACATACAGATATGGAATATTAGACAGAGGTCAAATGTCCAAATAGCTGTACCCATCAGGCTGTACCCTGTAGGTCAGTGGTTGTACCCTATAGGTCAGTGTACCCTATAGGTCAGTGTACCCTATAGGTCAATGTACCCTATAGGTCAGTGTACCCTATAGGTCAGTGTACCCTACAGGTCAGTGTACCCTACAGGTCAGTGTACCCTATAGGTCAGTGAACCCTATAGGTCAGTGAACCCTATAGGTCAGTGTACCCTATAGGTCAGTGAACCCTATAGGTCAGTGAACCCTATAGGTCAGTGTACCCTACAGGTCAGTGTACCCTTTAGGTCAGTGTACCCTATAGGTCAGTGTACCACTTCAATATAAAGGATACTACATCCAACTTCAAACACGTTGTTGATGCCGATGGTCATCGTCTTTGGCTCCACTCCCTCAGAGTCAGGCGCTATGTTCTCTGGATAACTGATCAAAGACAGACAGACAGCCAGCTTCAATCAGACAACCAGCTTCAATCAGACAGACAGCTTCAATCAGACAACCAGCTTCAATCAGACAGCCAGCTTCAATCAGACAGCCAACTTCAATCAGACAGCCAGCTTCAATCAGACAGCCAGCTTCAATCAGACAGCCAACTTCAATCACTACAATGTAAACCATAACATGGCAGAGGAAAAGGAGACCATAACATTGCAGAGGAAAAGGAGACCATAACATGGCAGAGGAAAAGGAGACCATAACATGACAGAGGAAAAAGAGACCATAACATTGCAGAGGAAAAGGAGACCATAACATTGCAGAGGAAAAGGAGACCATAACATGGCAGAGGAAAAGGAGACCATAACATGACAGAGGAAAAAGAGACCATAACATTGCAGAGGAAAAGGAGACCATAACATGGCAGAGGAAAAGGAGACCATAACATGACAGAGGAAAAGGAGACCATAACATGACAGAGGAAAATGAGACCATAACATGGCAGAGGAAAAGGAGACCATAACATGACAGAGGAAAAGGAGACCATAACATGACAGAGGAAGAGGAGACCATAACATTGCAGAGGAAAAGGAGACCATAACATGACAGAGGAAAATGAGACCATAACATGACAGAGGAAAAGGAGACCATAACATGGCAGAGGAAAAGGAGACCATAACATGACAGAGGAAAATGAGACCATAACATGACAGAGGAAAAGGAGACCATAACATGACAGAGGAAAAGGAGACCATAACATGACAGAGGAAAATGAGACCATAACATGACAGAGGAAAAGGAGACCATAACATGGCAGAGGAAAAGGAGACCATAACATGACAGAGGAAAATGAGACCATAACATGACAGAGGAAAAGGAGACCATAACATGGCAGAAGAAAAAGAGGTAGACGAGTGTGTAACAGTATAACTTTAGACCGTCCCCTCGCCCATACCCGGGCGCAACCCTCTGCACACATCAACAACAGTCACCCTCGAAACATCGTTACCCATTGCTCCACAAAAGCCGCGGCCCTTGCAGAGCAAAGGGGGAACTACTACTTCAAGGTCCCAGAGCAAGTGACGTCACTGATTGAAACGCTATTTAGCGCGCACCGCTAACTATGCTAGCCGTTTCACATCCGTTACAAGTGCAAAA
Source organism: Oncorhynchus mykiss (assembly GCF_013265735.2). Lineage (NCBI taxonomy): Eukaryota > Metazoa > Chordata > Actinopteri > Salmoniformes > Salmonidae > Oncorhynchus > Oncorhynchus mykiss. The sequence continues at coordinate 75,512 of NW_023493730.1, read as the reverse complement.
GAGAGGTGGGGGGAAAGACAGAATAAAAGCATGGAAGGAATAGAGTGTAGGGAGAATGGATGGATGTAACAAGGGAGGGGGAGAAAGAGAGGCGGCAATAGAACACAGGAGAGACCTCACCACTGCACCCTTCCACTTCTAGAAGATTCACTATTGTTATGTTCACCTGTTAATTATAAGAGCTTGTTCCTCGATGAGGTTGCCTTCTCCTATGACTATGGGTCCTGCCTCGGCAATGATGCGGGCTTTGGGATGGACCACGGTTCTGGCACCTGGAAAGACCATACATGAACAGTCAATTGTTTAACGCTAGCCTACCACATCAACCATTTTTAGCCGGCTCCAAAGTGGATATGTACTCAGTAACCTGAACCGTGTAATAATGTCAAGCTATATAGAGACTAGAGCTACTACAGACAAACGAATGTTGTTGTTGCTCATTGTAAAATAAATAGTTAGCGGACGTTACCTGACTAGCTAAGCTAAATGCTACATTTTACGTCTTCTTACCAATAGTGACTTCCCCTCTGATCTCGCTTTCGACGCACACCACGGCGCCAGCTGCTATTTTAGCACTACAAACAGAAAACCAAGTGCTGGTAATAATCAGCAATACAAAAAATGTACAATTTATGAATCATCTGTATGTCTACAAGTTAGTTAGCTACGATTTTAGCTGTAGCAAGCAGCTAACTTAGCTAGTCACGTTAGCTAGCGGTTTCCTAGAACATTCAACACGTTCAAACTATCACAAAACAGTATGAAACAGTAACAATGTGTTATTTGATACACAATACTGAACTAAAAACGAATTCAAGTTGGAGTCGTAATACCTTTTTTGAGCATTTTGTTTATCCGACATTTTGTTGATCGACTTGAGTTTTTTCGACAATCGATTTCGAATCCTTCTCAGCATAAACGACGTCATTGTGCGCTTGCGTGGAAAGCAAACAAGATGAGGAGGGGGGTGGGGACATTAATGGGGATTTAGTGTCACCTAGCGAATGTTTACAAAACTGCAGCTAATATTTTTAGTCAGAGAAAATGGTTAAAGTATTATTCATTTTCCTCCCTTTTATGCTACTCTCTGTTTATCTTATATGCAGAGTCACTTTAACTATACATTCATGTACATACTAGCTAAATTGGCCCGACCAACCAGTGCTCCCACACATTGGCTAACCGGGCTATCTGCATTGTGTCCCACCACCCGCCAACCCCTCTTTTCACGCTACTGCTACTCTCTGTTCATCATATATGCATAGTCACTTTAACCATATCTACATGTACATACTACCTCAATCAGCCTGACTTACCGGTGTCTGTATGTAGCCTCTCTACTTTTATAGCCTCGCTACTGTATATAGCCTGTCTTTTTACTGTTGTTTTATTTCTTTACTTACCTATTGTTCACCTAACACATTTTTTGCACTATTGGTTAGAGCGTGTAAGTAAGTATTTCACTGTAAGGTCTACCTGTTATATTCAGTGCACATGACAAATTAACTTAGATTTGATTTGAATCCTAAATCAAACCTAGCCCCTATCTCCTAACCTGATCCCATAGCCCATATCTCCTAACCTCTCCCCTAGCCCCTATCTCCTAACCTTATCCCCTAGCCCATATCTCCTAACCCTAGCCCCTATCTCCTAACCTTATCCCCTAGCCCATATCTCCTAAACGTATCCCCTAGCCCCTATCTCCTAACTTTATCACATAGCCACCATTCTCCTAACCTTATCCCCTAGCCCCTTTCTCCTAACCTTATCCCCTAGCCCATATCTCCTAACCCTAGCCCCTATCTCCTAACTTTATCCCCTAGCCCCTATCTCCTAACCTCATCTCCTAGCCCCTATCTCCTAACCTCATCCCCTAGCCCCTATCTCCTAACCTTATCCCCTAGCCTCTATCTCCTAACCTTATCCCCTAGCCCATATCTCCTAACCTCATCCCCTAGCCCCTATCTCCTAACCTTATCCCCTAGCCCATATCTCCTAACCCTAGCCCCTATCTCCTAACCTTATCCCCTATCCCATATCTCCTAACCTCATCCCCTAGCCCCTATCTCCTAACTTTATCCCCTAGCCCCTATTTCCTAACTTTATCCCCTAGCCCCTATCTCCTAACCTCATACCCTAGTCCCTATCTCCTACCCTTATCCCCTAGCCCATATCTCCTACCCTTATCCCCTAGCCCCTATCTCCTAACCTTATCCCCTAGCCCATATCTCCTACCCTTATCCCCTAGCCCCTATCTCCTAACCTTATCCCCTAGCCCATATCTCCTAACCCTAGCCCCTATCTCCTAACCTTATCCCCTAACCCATATCTCCTAACCTCATCCCCTAGCCCCTATCTCCTAACTTTATCCCCTAGCCCCTATTTCCTAACTTTATCCCCTAGCCCCTATCTCCTAACCTCATACCCTAGTCCCTATCTCCTAACCTTATCCCCTAGCCCCTATCTCCTAACCTCATCCCCTAGCCCCTATCTCCTACCCGTATCCCCTAGCCCATATCTCCTACCCTTATCCCCTAGCCCCTATCTCCTAACCTCATCCCCTAGCCCCTATCTCCTAACCTTATCCCCTAGCCCCTATCTCCTAACCCTAGCCCCTATGTGCCTGTGTAGATCTGAAAGTATAAGAAGTGTCAACAACAAGTCATCTGATAGATAACCTTCACCTTTGTCCTTGACTGATAGAGTTGAATTATAACCTCCACCTTTGTCCTTGACTTGTCTCCAATCACCATTTATCCTGGTCCCAGATCAGTGTTTACTGTAGCCAGGTCTTTGACTGTATTCGTTCATCGTCATGCCGACCGGTGTGTACGCAGAGGACAGAGTTACCTGTCAATCATCAACCCAGCTCAATGTCACTGTATCTGAAATTAGTACACACACACACACTTACACATACACTTTTCAATTACCCTCTCCCACCTCTCCCACTCCCTGATCATTTAAAAAAAGCATCATCAGCAACAAACGAACCAACATTTTCTAATCACTCAAACTTTCAGATGGATCAGAAAGGAAATTAGCATTTTCAAAATTCTATAAATTATTAATTATGGGTTGTAGAAGAAGGGAGTACATAAATGATTAAATATGCGCTAACCTAATTTAGAAAGTAGTACATAATATATGAATTATGCACACACACACACACACACACACACATACACACACACACACACACACACACACACACACACACATACACATACACACACAGACACACACACAAACACACACACACACACACACACAAACACACACACACACACACACACACACATACACACACACACACACACACACACACACACACACACACACACACACATACACACACAGACACACACACAAACACACACACACATACACACACAGACACACACACAAACACACACACACACACACACACAAACACACACACACACACACACACACACACATACACACACACACACACACACACACACACACACACACACACACACATACACACACAGACACACACACAAACACACACACACACACACACACACACAAACACACACACACACACACACACACACACATACACATACACATACACACACACAGACACACACACACACACACACACACACACACACACACACACACACACACACACACACACACACACACACACACACACACACACACAAACAAACACACACACACACACACACACATACAGAGAGGGAGAGAGAGCGATTGTATAACCAGACTCTCCCCTTTTTAGACTTGGAGGAAGTGACGTGATAACGAGGTGTGAACAGAACAGATTTCATATGAGTAAAACAGACTGGCTAAAACAGAACAGATTTAATATGAGTTAAACAGACTGGCTAAACCAGAACAGATTTTATATGAGTTAAACAGACTGGCCAAACCAGAACAAGATGATGAGAAGTTACAGACAGATGGACAGAAAGACACTCACCCCAAACTCCATAAAAACTAACAGACCAACATGACAATTCCCTTTTACCTTTGAACTCTGACCTCACCTTGTCCTTGAATGATAGTTGAACTCTGACCTCCACCTGGTCCTTGACTGATAGTTGAACTCTGACCTCCAGTGTTTACTGTAGCCCAGACTCTGGCTGTATTCGTTCATTGTCATGCCGACCGGTGTGTACGCAGAGGACAGAGTTACCTGTCAATCATCAACCCGTCACTGCTGACAGCTCAATGTCACTGTATCTGAAATTAGTACACACACACACACACGCGCACGCGCACACACACACACACACACACACACACACACACACACACACACACACACACACACACACAGCTAACAGCTCAATGTCACTGTATCTGAAATAAGTACACACACACAGAAGCACACACACACACACACACACACACACAGAAGCACACACACACACACACACACAGAAGCACACACACACACACACACACACACACACACACACACACACACACAGAAGCACACACAGAAGCACACACACACACACACACACACACACACACACACACACACACACACACACACACACACACACACACACACACACACACACACACACAGCAGGTGTGTCCTTTCCTCTGGCTGCTGCTGAACTCTGAGAACCATACAGGAAGTCTATCATGTCAGAACAACAATCCCCTTTTACACCACTTCCTGTTAAGATCGAGAGAGACACACAGAGAGAGAGGATCATTGTGTGTGTGTGTGAGAATGAATAGGTGATCCGTATTCGTCATTACAGTCATTATTGAGTCAGAGGAAACAATGGAGATGACTGATGAACTCTGGGTAGTTGGGAGCTTCCTGTCTGACATCCAACAGGAGGCCATAACAGCAACACACACACACACACACACACACACACACACACACACACACACACACACACACACACACACACACACAAGACTTCACTAGAGAGTTTCCCGATTCATTAACTATTTTAATGTCAAAGTAAGTTGTCAACACTCTGCAAAACCAAAACTGATAAAAGTTTTGGGGATTCGACCTCATACCGTTTTATTTCGAACTCAGGGAATCTATTTGAACTGCTGCCAGTTGTCTCCAAGAGTCAAAACATTTCTGTGATGTCGAATGCCTCCAACCTCAGTGGAAAATAATGAGCTGCAGTATTCACTTGGTCCACTAGGTGGCAGTAAAACCCCACTATCTCCACTCGCATTCAACCAGTCATTCATAAATTATAACTGCAGGGGCTCAGTCCCACATGAAACCCTATTCGCTATTTGTTGCACTACTTTTCAAATCAAATCAAATGTATTTATATAGCCCTTCGTACATCAGCTGATATCTCAAAGTGCTGTACAGAAACCCAGCCTAAAACCCCCAAACAACAAGCAATGCAGGTGTAGAAGCACGGTGGCTTGGAAACACTCCCCAGGAAGGAGTTTTGTTGCCTTAACGACTCAAACTGAATTCTTCCGCTGCTCTATCGGTCTGTTACATACTTCAGTCTGAGACTGTCAACCACTGTGTCATAACCACTGTGTTCCAACCACTGTGTTCCAACCACTGTGTTCCATTCACTGTGTCATAACCACTGTGTTCCAACCACTGTGTTCCAACCACTGTGTTCCATTCACTGTGTCATAACCACTGTGTTCTAATCACTGTGTCACAATCACTGTGTCATAACCACTGTGTTCCAACCACTGTGTTCCAACCACTGTGTCATAACCACTGTGTTCCAATCACTGTGTCATAGCCACTGTGTTCCAATCACTGTGTTCTAATCACTGTGTTCCAATCACTGTGTTCCAACCACTGTGTCATAACCACTGTGTTCCAACCACTGTGTTCTAATCACTGTGTTCCAATCACTGTGTTCCAACCACTGTGTCATAACCACTGTGTCATAACCACTGTGTCATAACCACTGTGTTCCAATCACTGTGTCATAACCACTGTGTTCTAATCACTGTGTCACAATCACTGTGTCACAATCACTGTGTTCCAACCACTGTGTCACAACCACTGTGTCATAACCACTGTGTTCCAACCACTGTGTCACAACCACTGTGTCACAATCACTGTGTTCCAATCACTGTGTCACAATCACTGTGTTCCAACCACTGTGTTCCAATCACTGTGTCACAATCACTGTGTTCCAACCACTGTGTTCCAATCACTGTGTCAAATCACTGTGTTCCAACCACTGTGTTCCAATCACTGTGTTCCAATCACTTTGTTCCAATTACTGTGTCACAACCACTGTGTTCCAATCACTGTGTCACAACCACTGTGTCACAACCACTGTGTTCCAATCACTGTGTTCCAATCACTGTGTACCAATCACTTTGTTCCAATCACTGTGTCCCAACCACTGTGTCCCAACCACTGTGTTCCAATCACTGTGTTCCAATCACTGTGTTCCAATCACTGTGTACCAATCACTTTGTTCCAATCACTGTGTCCCAACCACTATGTCCTAACCACTGTGTCACAACCGGCCGTGATCGGGAGCCCCATAGTGCGGCACACAGTTGGCCCAGCGTCGTCCGGGTTTGGCCGGGTTTGGCTGGGCTAGGCCGTCATAGTAAAATAAGAATTTGATCTTAACTGACTTGCCTAGTTAAATAAAGGTTCAATAAAAAATGGTTTCTGGTGACCTCATGAGGGATGTTGTACTAAACTAAGTAGACTGTTCAGCGATTGGATAATTTCTAACCAATCAGAGAAGTAAAGACAATGAAAATGTTCAAACCTCTGCCTGACCCGCGTTCTGGCTCTGGTCCCACCCATCTGTTTCATGGACCAATCAGAAAGGTTCAAATGTTTTTCCTGTTCTGGAAATCATCATGGAGGTACTCAGATCCTGACTCATTGAGAGAAGAAGGAACTAATGTCCATGGGCTTGGTGGTTTTGGTAGCTAGGCAACTACTTTTGACTAGGGTCCATTAGGCTCTGGTCTAAAGTAGTGCACTATATAGGGAATAGGGCCCTGGTCTAAAGTAGTGCACTATGTAGGGAATAGGGCACTGGTCTAAAGTAGTGCACTATATAGGGAAAATTGTGCCATTTGGGAGCAACTAGAAAACAACTAGCCTATTTTCCTAATAATGACCCTAATCAGGTGGCGAGTATTAACCTTTAGGAAAATGATACAACCTCCCCTTTAACTCGTAACAGTTAAATGGTAGAGATGAAATGATACAACCTCCCCTTTAACTCATAACAGTTAAATGGTAGAGATGAAATTATACAACCTCCCCTTTAACTCATAACAGTTAAATGGTAGAGATGAAATGATACAACCTCCCCTTTAACTCATAACAGTTAAATGGTAGAGATGAAATGATACAACCTCCCCTTTAACTCATAACAGTTAAATGGTAGAGATGAAATGATACAACCTCCCCTTTAACTCATAACAGTTAAATGGTAGAGATGAAATTATACAACCTCCCCTTTAACTCATAACAGTTAAATGGTAGAGATGAAATGATACAACCTCCCCTTTAACTCATAACAGTTAAATGGTAGAGATGAGATGATAATGAGAAAGATGATAACAGGAAATCGAGTGTGTGTGTGTGTCGTGTGTGTGTGTGTGTTACATAAGATTGTGGCAGTGTGTCAACAAATCATTTTATCATCGGAAATGCAGAATGTTATGGAATATAAAACTGAAATATACATGCGATTTACATTCATTATTTCTATAATTACACACACACACACACACACACACACACACACACACACGACACACACACACACACGCACGCACGCATGCACGGATGCACGCACACGCACACGCACACTCACACTCACACTCACACTCACACTCACTCACACACACACACACACGACACACACACACACACACACACACACACACTTCCTCTCCCCATTGATTCTGGCACAGTACTCTGCAACCTTTCTCATTGGCCCCAGTTCATTTCTCACGCTGAGTCTCTCCCCTGTTGTCCACTATATTAACACCCTCAAAGGAAAGAGTGTGTGTGTGTGTGTGTGTGTGTGTGTGTGTGTGTGTGTGTGTGTGTGTGTGTGTGTGCGCGTGTGTGTGTGTGTGTGTGTGTGTGTGTGTGTGTAATAATTCTCTGATGATAAACTGGATATTGAGCCACTAGATGGGGGCCGAGCTGACACCTGGTGGAGCGGAGGTCACTCTGTGTGTGTGTGTGTGTGTGTGTGTGCGTGCGTGCGTGCGTGTGTGTGCGTGTAATAATTCTACTAAAAAGACATGAGAGAAACAGAAAGAATTTAAATCCAGTAATTATCATAAGAAATAACAGCGTCCATCCACCCCATTACGTATCAGCTAAACCTTCAGACTCTTATCTCAACCAGCCAAACTCTTAACTCATTAAGTACATGTAAAGTTACTTTTCCTCTGGAATAACTGAAGACACATTACTGAAACATCAAAGACATGGATTAGGTCAGGGAGAAAATGCTTAGAGACAGTAAAAAGACAGGTTTACAGACAGACAGTAAAAGACAGGTTTACAGACAGACAGTAACAGACAGGTTTAGAGACAGACAGTGAAAGACAGGTTTACAGACAGACAGTAAAAGACAGGTTTAGAGACAGACAGTGAAAGACAGGTTTAGAGACAGACAGTAAAAGACAGGTTTAGAGACAGACAGTTAAAGACAGCAAGGGTAGCATCCCAGAGAGACATAAAAGACTGTAACGTTCTTTGCTTCATGGAAACATGGCTCACTGGAGAGACGCTATCGGAGTCGGTGCAGCCAGCTGGTTTCTCCACGCATCGCGCCAACAGAAACAAGCATCTTTCTGGTAAGAAGAGGGGCGGGGGTGTATGCCTTATGATTAACGAGACGTGGTGTGATCATAACAACATACAGGAACTCAAGTCCTTCTGTTCACCTGACTTAGAATTCCTCACAATCAAATGTCGACCTCATTATCTACCTAGAGAATTCTCTTCAATTATAATCACAGCCGCATATATCCCCCCCAAGCAGACACATCGATGGCCCTGAACGAACTTTATTTGACTCTATGTTAACCACATATCCTGAGGCTGCATTCATTGTAGCTGGGGATTTTAACAAGGCTAATCTGAAAACAAGACTCCCTACATTCTATCAGCATATCGATTGTGCATCCAGCATACCCTGGATCATTGTTATTCTAACTTCCGCGACGCATATAAGGCCCTCCCCCGCCCTCCTTTCAGAAAAGCTGACCACGACTCCATTTTGTTGATCCCTGCCTACAGACAGAAACTAAAACAAGAAGCTCCCGCGCTCAGGTCTGTTCAACGCTGGTCCGACCAATCTGATTCCACGCTTCAAAACTGCTTCGATCACGTGGACTGGGATATGTTCCGCATTGCGTCCAACAACAACATTGACGAATACGCTGATTCGGTGAGCGAGTTCATTAGAAAGTGCATCGACGATGTCGTACCCACAGCAACTGTTAAAACATTCCCCAACTAGAAACCGTGGATTGATGGCAGCATTTGCACAAAACAGAAAGTGCGAACCACTGCTTTTAATCAGGGCAAGGTGACCGGAAACATGACCGAATACAAACAGTGTAGCTATTCCCTCCGCAAGGCAATCAAACAAGCTAAGCGTCAGTATAGAGAAAAAGTTGAGTACAAAGTACACGGACAAACTGAATTGGTCCACCCACACAGACAGCGTTGTGAAGAAGGCGCAGCAGCGCCTCTTCAACCTCAGGAGGCTGAAGAAATTTGGCTTGTCACCTAAAACACTCACAAACTTTTACAGATGCACAATCGAGAGCATCCTGTCGGGCTGTATCACCGCCTGGTACGGCAACTGCTCCGCCCACAACCGTAAGGCTCTCCAGAGGGTAGTGAGGTCTGCACAACGCATCACCGGGGGCAAACTACCTGCCCTCCAGGACACCTACACCACCCGATGTCACAGGAAGGCCATAAAGATCATCAAGGACAACAACCACCCGAGCCACTGCTTGTTCACCCCGCTATCATCCAGAAGGCGAGGTCAGTACAGGCGCATCAAAGCTGGGACCGAGAGACTGAAAAACAGCTTCTATCTCAAGGCCATCAGACTGTTAAACAGCCACCACTAACATTGAGTGGCTGCTGCCAACACACTGACTCAACTCCAGCCACTTTAATAATGGAAATTGATGTAAAAAATGTATCACTACCCACTTTAAACAATGCTACCTAATATAATGTTTACACACCCTACATTATTCATCTCATATGTATATACTGTACTCTATACCATCTACTGCATCTTGCCTATGCCGTTCTGTACCATCACTCATTCATATATCTTTATGTACATATTCTTTATCCCCTTACACTGTGTACAAGACAGTAGTTTTTGGAATTGTTAGCTAGATTACTTGTTGGTTATTACTGCATTATCGGAACTAGAAGCACAAGCATTTCGCTACACTCGCATTAACATCTGCTAACCATGTGTATGTGACAAATAAAATTTGATTTGATTTGATTTGAGAAGTCATCAGTGCACACCAGAGGATCTAAGATGACACACACACACTTAATTTGATTTGACACACACACACACACACACACACACACACACACACACAGAGAAGGATAAGACAGTGATGTTGTGAATGAAGTTACTCTGAACACACAGAAGACAGAAAAGAAAAACACCATGTCCAGCTAGCCTATCAGGTGGGTCACTGATGACCCAGCTAGCCTATCAGGTGGGTCACTGATGACCCAGCTAGCCTATCAGGTAGGTAGGTCACTGATGACCCAGCTAGCCTATCAGTTAGGTCACTGATGACCCAGCTAGCGTATCAGTTAGGTCACTGATGACCCAGCTAGCCTATCAGGTGGGTCACTGATGACCCAGCTAGCCTATCAGGTAGGTCACTGACGACCCAGCTAGCCTATCAGTTATGTCACTGATGACCCAGCTAGCCTATCAGTTAGGTCACTGACGACCCAGCTAGCCTATCAGTTAGGTCACTGACGACCCAGCTAGCCTATCAGTTAGGTCACTGACGACCCAGCTAGCCTATCAGGTAGGTCACTGATGACCCAGCTAGCCTATCAGGTAGGTCACTGATGACCCAGCTAGCCTATCAGGTAGGTCACTGATGACCCAGCTAGCCTATCAGGTAGGTCACTGATGACCCAGCTAGCCTATCAGGTAGGTCACTGATGGCCCAGCTAGCCTATCAGTTAGGTCACTGATTACCCAGCTAGCCTATCAGGTTGGTTAATGATGACCCAGCTAGCCTATCAGGTAGGTCACTGATGACCCAGCTAGCCTATCAGGTAGGTCACTGATGACCCAGCTAGCCTATCAGGTAGGTCACTGATGACCCAGCTAGCCTATCAATTAGGTCACTGATTACCCAGCTAGCCTATCAGGTTGGTTAATGATGACCCAGCTAGCCTATCAGTTAGGTCACTGACGACCCAGCTAGCCTATCAGATAGGTCACTGATGACCCAGCTAGCCTATCAGGTAGGTCACTGATGACACAGCTAGCCTATCAGGTAGGTCACTGATGACCCAGCTAGCCTATCAGTTAGGTCACTGATGACCCAGCTAGCCTATCAGGTTTAGACGTTTGAAAAGGTCACGAGAACGTCTATATGTGCCTTACCGCGGAGCTCACAAAAAAATAGTGTTTCACAGGGTCTTGGAACGTACCATTGTGAGTTTCCTTCAGACCAACAGGGGTTATGTGGACCGTACCATTGTGAGTTTCCTTCAGACCAACAGGGGTTATGTGGACCGTACCATTGTGAGTTTCTGTGGTAACAGATGTCATCGTAAAACTGGAGGTTAGGCTTGTTCTCACAGAGATGTTGTGTGTGTGTGTGTGTGTGTGTGTGCGTGCGTGAGAGAGTGTGCGTGCGTGAGAGAGTGTGTGTGTGTTGCCAGATTGTTCTTGCTACATTCAGCAATTCCCCTGATATCTACTGGCATACGTTTCCCTCCCAACCCCCCGTAGGGCTGAGAGCTTCCCACTAGAACATAATGGACTTCATATGAGGCATTGTGCTTCAGAGAGTCACATATAGATTATCCCACATATGGACCTCTTTCCCTGCACAGGGAGACACTTTCAACAGAGCCTTATGTGGAAAGGGAATAGGGTACTGTTGTATGGGGAATAGGGGACTGTTGTATGGGGAATAGGGGACTGTTGTATGGGGAATAGGGGACTGTTGTATGGGGAATAGGGGACTGTTGTATGGGGAATAGGGGACTGTTGTATGGGGAATAGGGGACTATTTGGGACACAGCCACACTCTTCTGTCATGTAGAACAGAGATATCATCAAATAGAACACATTCTGTCAAGTAGAACAGAGATATCATCAAATAGAACACATTCTGTCAAGTAGAACAGAGATATCATCAAATAGAACACATTCTGTCAAGTAGAACAGAGATATCATCAAATAGAACACATTCTGTCAAGTAGAACAGAGATATCATCAAATAGAACACATTCTGTCAAGTAGAACAGAGATATCATCAAATAGAACACATTCTGTCAAGTAGAACAGAGATATCATCAAATAGAACACATTCTGTCAAGTAGAACAGAGATATCATCAAATAGAACACATTCTGTCATGTAGAACAGAGATATCATCAAATAGAACACATGTCATGTAGAACAGAGATATCATCAAATAGAACACATTATGTCATGTAGAACAGAGATATCATCAAATAGAACACATTATGTCATGTAGAACAGAGATATCATCAAATAGAACTGTTACGAATCCCTTTTGGCCCGACAGTCTAGGGGGGGATGGTAATGAGACCCGTAACATAACTCATGTAAATTATAATTGTGACAAAGTAAAAGTGTGAACGTAATAACCAGGACAACTGAAATCTACCGTCAAACTCAGGGTTTATTAATAAACACACGGTAATGGGGGGAGCAGGAAAAGGGGCTGAGCTGGACCCAAGGAAAGAAACAATAAGTATGCAAAAACACCCCTAAGCTAGACTAGCCTACTTTAACAACAGCTAACTAACTAACCAAAAATACAGTGGGTGGTCCGCCCAGTTCTAACTAGTGTATTTAACAAAGTTCACCTACGGGTAGTGTATGCCCATGGGCGACTTGTCTTGGTTCCCCCTTTTCCCACTAGCAAACAAAGAAACACCATAACCAGAACAATACTCACAGGAGATGACAAAGTGATTTGGAGGTGCTCAAACAAAAGAGAGGTTAATTAATACACAGAGAGCGAGCGAAGAACAGAGATCTACCAACATGGCATTTACAAAGAGATTGAGCTACTGAAATCTATGAAGAACAGAGATCTACCAACATGGCATTTACAAAGAGATTGAGAGCTACTGAAATCTATGAAAAACAGAGATCTACCAACATGGCATTTACAAAGAGATTGAAAGCTACTGAAATCTATGAAAAACAGAGCTCTACCAACATGGCATTTACAAAAGAGATTGAGCCCTTGAGCAAACAAATGATGGGGTTTTTAAACCATGGGGAAGGAACTGTGATAGGGTAGGAAACAGGAGGAGGTGTGTCTTCTGATTGATGGGTTGATTGTTGACTGATTGGGGAGTGATGATTTTCACCTGTGAGGGGAGAAGGAGAGAAAAGAAACACACACAGGATACTTGTATCCGTAACAAGAACACATTCTGTCATGTAGAACAGAGATATCATCAAATAGAACACATTCTGTCATGTAGAACAGAGATATCATCAAATAGAACACATTATGTCATGTAGAACAGAGATATCATCAAATAGAACACATTATGTCATGTAGAACAGAGATATCATCAAATAGAACACATTCTGTCATGTAGAACAGAGATATCATCAAATAGAACACATTCTGTCATGTAGAACAGAGATATCATCAAATAGAACACATTCTGTCATGTAGAACAGAGATATCATCAAATAGAACACATTCTGTCATGTAGAACAGAGATATCATCAAATAGAACACATTCTGTCATGTAGAACAGAGATATCATCAAATAGAACACATTCTGTCATGTAGAACAGAGATATCATCAAATAGAACACATTCTGTCATGTAGAACAGAGATATCATCAAATAGAACACATTCTGTCATGTAGAACAGAGATATCATCAAATAGAACACATTCTGTCATGTAGAACAGAGATATCATCAAATAGAACACATTCTGTCATGTAGAACAGAGATATCATCAAATAGAACACATTATGTCATGTAGAACAGAGATATCATCAAATAGAACACATTCTGTCATGTAGAACAGAGATATCATCAAATAGAACACATTATGTCATGTAGAACAGAGATATCATCAAATAGAACACATTCTGTCATGTAGAACAGAGATATCATCAAATAGAACACATTCTGTCATGTAGAACAGAGATATCATCAAATAGAACACATTCTGTCATGTAGAACAGAGATATCATCAAATAGAACACATTATGTCATGTAGAACAGAGATATCATCAAATAGAACACATTCTGTCATGTAGAACAGAGATATCATCAAATAGAACACATTATGTCATGTAGAACAGAGATATCATCAAATAGAACACATTCTGTCATGTAGAACAGAGATATCATCAAATAGAACACATTCTGTCATGTAGAACAGAGATATCATCAAATAGAACACATTCTGTCATGTAGAACAGAGATATCATCAAATAGAACACATTATGTCATGTAGAACAGAGATATCATCAAATAGAACACATTATGTCATGTAGAACAGAGATATCATCAAATAGAACACATTATGTCATGTAGAACAGAGATATCATCAAATAGAACACATTATGTCATGTAGAACAGAGATATCATCAAATAGAACACATTATGTCATGTAGAACAGAGATATCATCAAATAGAACACATTATGTCATGTAGAACAGAGATATCATCAAATAGAACACATTATGTCATGTAGAACAGAGATATCATCAAATAGAACACATTATGTCATGTAGAACAGAGATATCATCAAATAGAACACATTATGTCATGTAGAACAGAGATATCATCAAATAGAACACATTATGTCATGTAGAACAGAGATATCATCAAATAGAACACATTATGTCATGTAGAACAGAGATATCATCAAATAGAACACATTATGTCATGTAGAACAGAGATATCATCAAATAGAACACATTATGTCATGTAGAACAGAGATATCATCAAATAGAACACATTATGTCATGTAGAACAGAGATATCATCAAATAGAACACATTATGTCATGTAGAACAGAGATATCATCAAATAGAACACATTCTGTCATGTAGAACAGAGATATCATCAAATAGAACACATTATGTCATGTAGAACAGAGATATCATCAAATAGAACACATTATGTCATGTAGAACAGAGATATCATCAAATAGAACACATTATGTCATGTAGAACAGAGATATCATCAAATAGAACACATTCTGTCATGTAGAACAGAGATATCATCAAATAGAACACATTCTGTCATGTAGAACAGAGATATCATCAAATAGAACACATTCTGTCATGCAGAACAGAGATATCATCAAATAGAACACATTCTGTCATGTAGAACAGAGATATCATCAAATAGAACACATTCTGTCATGTAGAACAGAGATATCATCAAATAGAACACATTCTGTCATGTAGAACAGAGATATCATCAAATAGAACACATTCTGTCATGTAGAACAGAGATATCATCAAATAGAACACATTCTGTCATGTAGAACAGAGATATCATCAAATAGAACACATTCTGTCATGTAGAACAGAGATATCATCAAATAGAACACATTATGTCATGTAGAACAGAGATATCATCAAATAGAACACATTATGTCATGTAGAACAGAGATATCATCAAATAGAACACATTCTGTCATGTAGAACAGAGATATCATCAAATAGAACACATTATGTCATGTAGAACAGAGATATCATCAAATAGAACACATTATGTCATGTAGAACAGAGATATCATCAAATAGAACACATTATGTCATGTAGAACAGAGATATCATCAAATAGAACACATTATGTCATGTAGAACAGAGATATCATCAAATAGAACACATTCTGTCATGTAGAACAGAGATATCATCAAATAGAACACATTATGTAATGTAGAACAGAGATATCATCAAATAGAACACATTATGTCATGTAGAACAGAGATATCATCAAATAGAACACATTATGTCACGTAGAACAGAGATATCATCAAATAGAACACATTATGTCACGTAGAACAGAGATATCATCAAATAGAACACATTCTGTCACGTAGAACAGAGATATCATCAAATAGAACACATTCTGTCACGTAGAACAGAGATATCATCAAATAGAACACATTCTGTCACGTAGAACAGAGATATCATCAAATAGAACACATTATGTCACGTAGAACAGAGATATCATCAAATAGAACACATTATGTCATGTAGAACAGAGATATCATCAAATAGAACACATTATGTCATGTAGAACAGAGATATCATCAAATAGAACACATTATGTCATGTAGAACAGAGATATCATCAAATAGAACACATTCTGTCAAGTAGAACAGAGATATCATCAAATAGAACACATTATGTCATGTAGAACAGAGATATCATCAAATAGAACACATTCTGTCATGTAGAACAGAGATATCATCAAATAGAACACATTATGTCATGTAGAACAGAGATATCATCAAATAGAACACATTCTGTCAAGTAGAACAGAGATATCATCAAATAGAACACATTATGTAATGTAGAACAGATATATCATCAAATAGAACACATTCTGTCATGTAGAACAGAGATATCATCAAATAGAACACATTATGTCATGTAGAACAGAGATATCATCAAATAGAACACATTCTGTCAGATTCAGAGGAACAATTCAGGATCTCAATTTGGGCCTGAGATCCTTTCTCTGACGTTTTAGTTCTCGTTCTCTCTCTCTGTCTTTCTCCCTCCTTCTCCCTACTTCTCTCTCTCTGTCTTTCTCCCTCCCTCTCCCTACTTCTCTCTCCCTCCCTCTCCCTACTTCTCTCTCCCTCCCTCTCCCTACTTCTCTCTCCCTACTTCTCCCTCTCCCTCCCCCTCCCTCCCTCCCTCCCTCCCTCCCTCCCTCCCTCCCTCCCTCCCTCCCTCCCTCCCTCTCCCTACTTCTCTCTCCCTCTCTCTCTGTCTTTCTCCCTCCCTCTCCCTACTTCTCTCTCCCTCCCTCCCTCTCCCTACTTCTCTCTCCCTCCCTCCCTCCCTCTCCCTCTCCCTACTTGTCTCTCGCTCTCTCTTTCTCTCCCTCCCTCCCTCTCTGTCTCTCTCTCCCTCTCTCTCTGTCTTTCTCCCTCCCTCTCCCTACTTCTCCCTCCCTCCCTCTCTCTACTTGTCTCTCGCTCTCTCTCCCTCCCTCTCTCTACTTGTCTCTCGCTCTCTCTTTCTTTCTCTCCCTCTCTTTCTGTCCCTCTCTCCCTCCAGATCTCTCCATCCCAGTCTTTATTGGACTTGACCTGCTGAGATGAGCAATGAAGCCAATAAAGCCAGACACACACACACACACACACACACACACACACACACACACACACACACACACACACACACACACCGATATGTCAGAGGACTTTAGCTGTTCCCACATACACACCCTTTGAAATAAAATCAATGGCAGTGCTGTATTCACAGTATTCTGTGTCAAGACACACACACACACACACACACACACACACACACACACACACACACACACACACACACACACAGGTTGAATCTGAAATATCACCCTGTACATTACCAGCTCTCAGCAGTCACTTAAAAGTCACTTATGGTTGAATTAAATAGCGCTGATTTCTTACATGACTCTGTGTGTGTGTGTGTGTGTGTGTGTGTGTGTGTGTGTGTGTGTGTGTGTGTGTGTGTGTGTGTGTGTGTGTGTGTGTGTGTGTGTATCATGATAGAGAATACTGTGAATACAGCACTGTCATCAATTTTATTTCGGAGGGTGTGTATGTGGGAACAGCTAAAGTCCTCTGGCATATCGGTGTGTTTGTGTGTGTGTGTGGCGACCAGGCATATACATGTGTGTGTGTGTGTGTGTGTGTGCGACCAGACTGTATCCTCTCTGTGATAACCTTCCATCGTGCTGACTGATGTACTTCCTGTGATGGATATGAGCCGACTCAGCAGGAAGTTCCTTTACATTATTATGTTCAGTATAATTGTTGTTCTTCTTCTTCTTCTGTCTCAACACAGATGTCCACAGAGCTGAGGAGGGATGCAGAGAGACAGCATCACAGCCCGCATTCTACAAACTAACGCACGGCAACATTAAAATGGTGCCCGGCTTACTGCTTCCGACTGTACATATATACAGTAACTCAGAACATATACAGTAACTCAGAACATATACAGTAACTCAGAACATATACAGTAACTCAGAGCATATACAGAAACTCAGAACATATACAGTAACTCAGAACATATACAATAACTCAGGACTAATACAGTAACTCAGAACTAATACAGTAACTCAGAACATATACAGTAACTCAGAACTATTACAGTAACTCAGAACTAATACAGTAACTCAGAACTAATACAGTAACCAAGAACATATACAGTAACTCAGAACATATACAGTAACTCAGGACTAATACAGTAACTCAGAACTAATACAGTAACTCAGAACATATACAGTAACTCAGAACTAATACAGTAACTCAGAACTAATACAGTAAACCAGAACATATACAGTAACTCAGAACATATACAGTAACTCAGGACTAATACAGTAACTCAGAACCAATACAGTAACTCAGAACATATACAGTAACTCAGAACTATTACAGTGACTCAGAACTAATACAGTAACTCAGGACTAATACACTAGCTCAGAACTACTACAGTAACTCAGAACATATACAGTAACTCAGAACTACTACAGTAACTCAGAACAAATACAGTAACTCAGAACTAATACAGTAACTCAGAACATGTACAGTGACTTAGAACGTATACAGTAACTCAGAACTATTACAGTAACCCAAAACTAATATAGTAATTCAGAACATACACAGTAATTCAGGACTAATAGAGTAACTCAGAACGTATACAGGATCTCAGGACTAATACAGGAACTCAGAACACATACAGTAACTCAGAACTAATACAGTAACTCAGAACTAATATAGTAACTCAGAACATATAAAGTAACTCAGAACTAATATAGTAATTCAGAACATACACAGTAATTCAGAACTAATACAGTAACTCAGAACATATACTGGAACTCAGAACATATACAGGAACTCAGAACATATACAGGAACTCAGAACTAATATAGAACTCAGGACTAATAGAGTAACTCAGGACTAATACAGGAACTCAGGAATGCAGGAACTCAGGACTAATACAGGAACTAAGGACTAATACAGTAACTCAGAACTATTACAGTAACTCAGAACTATTACAGTAACTTAGAACAATTACAGTAACTCAGAACTATTACAGTAACGCAGAACTAATACAGTAATTCAGAACATATACAGTAATTCAGGACTAATACAGTAACTCAGAACTATTACAGTAACTCAGAACTAATACAGTAATTCAGAACATATACAGTAACTCAGGACTAATACAGTAACTCAGAACTATTACAGTAACTCAGAACTATTACAGTAACTCAAAACTATTACAGTAACTCAGAACTAATACAGTAATTCAGAACATATACAGTAATTCAGGCCTAATACAATAACGCTGAACGATTACAGTAACTCAGAACATATACAGTAGCTCAGAACTATTACAGTAATTCAGAACATATACAGTAACTCAGGTCTATTACAGTTATTCAGGACTATTACAGTAACTCAGAACATATACAGTAACTCAGAACTATTACAGTGACTCAGAACTAATACAGTAACTCAGGACTAATACACTAGCTCAGAACTACTACAGTAACTCAGAACATATACAGTAACTCAGAACTACTACAGTAACTCAGAACAAATACAGTAACTCAGAACTAATACAGTAACTCAGAACATGTACAGTGACTTAGAACGTATACAGTAACTCAGAACTATTACAGTAACCCAAAACTAATATAGTAATTCAGAACATACACAGTAATTCAGGACTAATAGAGTAACTCAGAACGTATACAGGATCTCAGGACTAATACAGGAACTCAGAACACATACAGTAACTCAGAACTAATACAGTAACTCAGAACTAATATAGTAACTCAGAACATATAAAGTAACTCAGAACTAATATAGTAATTCAGAACATACACAGTAATTCAGAACTAATACAGTAACTCAGAACATATACTGGAACTCAGAACATATACAGGAACTCAGAACATATACAGGAACTCAGAACTAATATAGAACTCAGGACTAATAGAGTAACTCAGGACTAATACAGGAACTCAGGAATGCAGGAACTCAGGACTAATACAGGAACTAAGGACTAATACAGTAACTCAGAACTATTACAGTAACTCAGAACTATTACAGTAACTTAGAACAATTACAGTAACTCAGAACTATTACAGTAACGCAGAACTAATACAGTAATTCAGAACATATACAGTAATTCAGGACTAATACAGTAACTCAGAACTATTACAGTAACTCAGAACTATTACAGTAACTCAGAACTAATACAGTAATTCAGAACATATACAGTAATTCAGGCCTAATACAATAACGCTGAACGATTACAGTAACTCAGAACATATACAGTAGCTCAGAACTATTACAGTAATTCAGAACATATACAGTAACTCAGGTCTATTACAGTTATTCAGGACTATTACAGTAACTCAGGACATATACAGTAGCTCAGAACTATTACAGTAATTCAGAACATATACAGTTATTCAGGACTATTACAGTAACTCAGAACTATTACAGTAACTCAGGACTAATACAGTAATTCAGAACATATACAGTAATTCAGAACATATACAGTAACTCAGGACTATTACAGTAATTCAGAACATATACAGTTATTCAGGACTATTACAGTAACTCAGGACTATTACAGTAACTCAGGACTATTACAGTAATTCAGAACATATACAGTTACTCAGGACTATTACAGTAACTCAGGACTATTACAGTAACTCAGGAATATTACAGTAACTCAGGACTAATACAGTAACTCAGGTCTATTACAGTAACTCAGGTCTATTACAGTAACTCAGGACTAATACAGTAACTCAGGACTATTACAGTAACTCAGGACTATTACAGTAACTCAGGACTAATACAGTAACTCAGGACTATTACAGTAACTCAGGACTAATACAGTAACTCAGGACTAATACAGTAACTCAGGACTAATACAGTAAATCAGGTCTATTACAGTAACTCAGGACTATTACAGTAACTCAGGACTAATACAGTAACTCAGGTCTATTACAGTAACTCAGGTCTATTACAGTAACTCAGGACTATTACAGTAACTCAGGACTAATACAGTAACTCAGGACTATTACAGTAACTCAGGACTATTACAGTAACTCAGTACTAATACAGTAACTCAGGACTAATACAGTAACTCAGGACTATTACAGTAACTCAGGACTATTACAGTAACTCAGGACATTCCCTTTGTCATCACTGTATTTCTCATGTTCCGTTTCTTCTTTCCATCTCACAGGCTGTTGTTATGGCTTACTGAGCAGAAACAGGTTTCATTCCTCATGTGTTTCTCTGAATGAAGCCTCATTAATCACTTGAGAAGCCTGTAGATTCTCCCTCACTCTCTCCCCCCCCGTCCTCCCTCACCCTCTCCCTCTCTCCCTCTCCTCCTCTTCCTCCCTCACCCTCTCTCCCTCGCCTGCTCCCTACCCTCTCCCCCTCTTCCTCCCTTGGCCTCTCCCTTTCTCCCTCTTCCTCTATCACCCTCTCCCTCTCTCCCCCTCTTCCTCCCTCTCCCCCTCTCCCTCTCCCCCTCGTCCTCCCTCACCCTCTCCCTCTCTCCTTCTCCTCCTCTTCCTCCCTCACCCTCTCTCCCTCTCCTCCTCCATACCCTCTCCCCCTCTTCCTCCCTAGCCCTCTCCCTTTCTCCCTCTTCCTCTATCACCCTCTCCCTCTCTCCCGCTCTTCCTCCCTCGTCCTCTCTCACTCTCCCCCTCTTCCTCCCACTCCCCCTCTCCATCTCTCCCTCTCCTCTTCTTCTTCTCTCCCCCTCCTACTCTGCCTCTCTCCCTCTCCTCCTCTACATCCCTCTCTTCTTCCCTCATCCCCCCTTTCTCCCCCTCTTCCTCCCCTTCACCTAATGAATGGGTAGAATGGTAGGATGAAGAATGTACAACAGAAATAGGAATGGTAGGATGAAGACGTCACAACAGAAATAGGAATGGTAGGATGAAGACTGCACAACAGAAATGGGAATGGTAGGATGAAGACTGTACAACAGAAATAGGAATGGTAGGATGAAGACTGTACAACAGAAATAGGAATGGTAGGATGAAGACTTCACAACAGAAATAGGAATGGTAGGATGAAGACTGCACAACAGAAATGGGAATGGTAGGATGAAGACTGTACAAAATAAATGGGAATGGTAGGATGAAGACTGTAAAACAGAAATAGGAATGGTAGGATGAAGACTGTACAACATAAATAGGAATGGTAGGATGAAGACTGTACAACAGAAATAGGAATGGTAGGATGAAGACTGCACAACAGAAATAGGAATGGTAGGATGAAGACTGCACAACAGAAATGGGAATGGTAGGATGAAGACTGTACAACATAAATGGGAATGGTAGGATGAAGACTGTAAAACAGAAATAGGAATGGTAGGATGAAGACGTCACAACAGAAATAGGAATGGTAGGATGAAGACTGCACAACAGAAATAGGAATGGTAGGATGAAGACTGTACAACAGAAATAGGAATGGTAGGATGAAGACTTCACAACAGAAATA